>NC_041215.1:1784945-1832557 GCF_002837175.3 Physeter macrocephalus
GCATCGGCAGGCGGACTCTCAACTACTGCGCCACCAGGGAAGCCCTCTGCTGCCTTTTAAGGGGGAAGAAAAGTCTGTGAAGCTTGGGAACGTGTGAAGGGCGCAGTACATGGGATGAAGGGCATCATGCTTCCCCTCAGGTCAGCACTCCCCGCAGTGGTATGGGCACCAGCTGGCTCAGGAGATGTCCTGGGAGCAGGTGTGCAAAAGATACACTCCCAGCACTGATGGTATACAATGTCCGAGGGAGAAGCGCACCCAGGTCCTTTCTGGATTACAACCTGACAGTTGTGTTTGGTGGCCTCATGTCTTCCGAGGCTTGCCTGTAGTGTGATTTTCCTGCCCTAATGGATTCCCTTATTGAGGCATCCCTGTGGCATGCCCCCACCTCTTCTCCATGAATGGGGTCATACCCGGGCTCCTCGCTCCAGGCATGCGTTCATCGTAAGCTCCTTCCCCAGTTGCTTCTCTTCATTGCTACCTTATCAGAAGGGATGGGACAATCAGGCTGACTAATGGGGCAGCTTCCCATGTGAACACAAGCTGCATGCTTGGTGGGAGCCCAGCTGTGGGATGAGCAGACCCAGGTGTTACCGCTTGGTTCAGAGTACAAGCAGCCATGGACGGTGTCCCCAGGAAAGGGAGGAAGCAAGGCCCCCATGAGCCCCAAGCTGCCCTCATGGCCAGATCCAGAATGAACCTCAGAACTGGGGTTTGAGACCCAGGAGGCCTCGTGTGCAAACTGGTATTAGTGCATGATGCCAAATAATGAGATAAGGGAAGAACCACGTGCCCAGAAGATGACAGGGTTCCCTTTCTAAAATGTGGGTTTTAATGGAAATAGCAGAGCTCACAGGAGAACTTAGCAGGGCCTTTTCTCCTGGCTCACACCAGGCTCTCTGGCCTGATACCCAATGTCTTGTAGTTCCTTTGCTGTCATCCCTTTGCTGGGCTCTTCCTTTGATTTCTTCACCTGAAGAATCCTAGTCATCCTTCAGCTGTGGCCTCACATTTTGGGAAAGGCTTTCCTGCTTCTTGGGGCAGTGGAGCATCTGGATGCAAGAGAGCAAGATTTGTTCCAGCAGGATGAGCATGGATGGAACTGGAACAGGAAGAGGGTAGACTCTGAGTGACTGGGGTGGGGAGAAGGAGGCTCCCGGGCAGTCCCTCTGCTATAAGTTTCTTATGCAACCTCATCACCAGATTTCCCTCCCTCCCCCTCTAGCCCCAGTTAAATGCCCGATGCATTTGTCTGACAGCCATTACCCCTCAGGAGTACATCACTTCACCCCAGACCGTCTCTGTCTTTAACTGGGACTGGATTTCATGTCCCTGGTATACTCCATGATTCCCATGGTGGGGCTGTGGACAGCAAGAGGGGCCTTGAGTTGGCCACGCTGTGGCTGGCGTGGCCATGCCCCAGTTAAAGTGAAATGCATCTAGTCCTACCTGCGTGGAGCTCAGGCATGTCACCTGTGCCCCATAGCATGACAACCTGCTCATAGGTCTGCCTCCATCGCAAGACGGTGAGCTCCTCTTTGAGGGCCAAAGCGGTTCCCTCAGGCCTGAACTCCCAGGACCTGTCAGTGCCTGATGTGAATGTGACGTGAACCAAGTCAATGTTCTCAGTATGAATGGAGGCGTTTAGACCTCCATCCCACCACTGCCTTGGTACAGAGAGGAACATTCCAGTGAATATTTTTATAATGTAGGATAATGAGGGTGGCCGACCACTGCCTGAGTAACCCCATAGGAGGCCGGGTAGACCATTTGTCTTGCTGGCCAATTCTTTGTGGAGGGAGGGACTGTGGGCTTTCTAGATGACGTTGGTGGGAAGGAATGGAGGTCCTGGGGTGTAGAGAGGGAGTAGGGGGGTTACCTATGAGGCAGATTGTAGAACAGGATTAGGTACTAATCAGCAGGCGGGTCTGAGCTCTCAGCAAGCAGGAGATCCAGAGAGAATCCCCTTCTCAGAGAAGGAAGAGGAGATAATAGCATTTGACAGCAGCACTGAAAACAGTGCCTGGAACACAGGCACAGGAACTCAGTAATTGCTTGCTGAATGAATTAATGGACAAAGATATCAGTTTGGCAGATTCCACTGAGACTGAGTCTTGGGGCATGGAGTGATTCAAATGGCTTAGAACATAATGTGGGAAAGTGCAAATCAATTCACTAAATATGCACTGAGCACCTTCTGTCTTCTGGACACTGTGCTTTGGAGTCAGATAGACTTGCTGCTTAGAAGCTGGATACATTTGGGTAGGTTATTTAACCTTTCTCAGTCTCGGTTTTTCATCCATAAAATGTGTATCATAATACCATTATAGGTTCCCAAACTCAAGCTCCATGGGGGATGAAATGAAACAGGAAGAGATGAGATAAACTCAAAGAAAATTAGGAAGCTGCACTGAATCGCGTCGGCATCCCTCCTCACATGACACTGTCTCCTCCAGCTTCCTCCCACGTCGGCTTCCGCCCACCCCAGGACACCCAGCATTTAGTTAAAACAAAGGAGACCACAGGTTGACTTACTGGTGCCAGTTTCATCTTTGTTATCTCTCTGCCATGCTGGCCTGTCACACTATCTCTGCCCCCTCCCATGTCATAGCACTTTACCTTTGAAGGTAGCTGAGGAAGAGCCCTTGCTCCCGAAATTTCACACTTCAGAGGGGCCCGGCTCCTATCAAAAAAATGTTCTAGGCAAGCAAGATGATGAAAATAGCCAAGAGGTTCTAAAGCAGTCAAGAGAGGCAGAGGAAACAGTGCAGGGAAGGCGTGATGCAAATGTGAGGCCCACGTGATGCCATTCTGCTGCAAGAGGAGGTCTGGGCTCCCAGAGCTCACCCCCGTTTTCCTGAGTGTTAAAGACTGGTATTGGGCCTTGCGGCGTGTAACCTTTGTGAAAGTAACCTGAGGATGCTCCTTAACAAGTATCCATCTTGCAGGGGTGGGGTAAGGAGTCAGGGATGTGATGCAGTCTTGTAGTGTGGATGCAATGGAATTAATTTGGAGAAGCCAGAGCTGTGCCCTAAGCTCTGCATAGTGACAGCGTTGGGGGGTAAGGCCTGTCATGGTGACGTAACGTAGTGTATGTTTGGGAGTGTATGGGACCCTTGGGAGTACCCTAAGTCAAGTCCATCCATCCTTTGAAACCCAAGACAAAGGTCCCACTTTGCCTCAGTTTCCTCATTTATAAATGAGGCTGATGATATCCATTTCCCTCGACTGTTGTAATATGATGCTAATGAAGAGGACAGTGTCAACAACGTCATGATGATGATTGCTAACAGATATGAAGCACTTACTGTGTGCCAAGCGCCAGGCCAGGCCTTTCACATGTGTTTTCCCATTAACTTCTCGCCACAGCACTATAAAGTCGGTGCTGTTTTAAGTTTCCATTTAATGGATGAGAAAACTGAGCCTCAGAAAGGCTTATTAACTTGCCCAACATCACATGGTGGGGAAGCAGTCAAAGCAAGACTCAAACTAAGTCTGTTTGTTGTCAAAGCCTGTGGTCATAGCCACTCCTGAGCAGAGCACAGCACTGGCCCCAGCAGCCCAAAGGGCCAGAGTCTACCCTGGGACATGCTTGACCGAGGCCTTCCCTCTCTGACCCACTCCGGAGGGTTCAGGCATGGCTGGCGTCATCAGCTCTGCACGTTCCTGGAACCCTGTAATTTCCCTCCCTGTGGGCTCTTTTGTGACCCTGAGACAGGTGCTTATTTACCCCATCCACTTCTCGGCTCTAAAGGAAAGTTCATCTCGTGAGGAGGAATCGTGCCAGCATTTACCATTGAACAATTTAGACAAAAAAGCTGGTTTTCTCCCCCCAGAACTGCTTTCCAGTAACATTCAGCAGTAATAACAATAACATTAGCAGCAATCATAAGATGACAAGCAAACCCAGTGCATACTTGAGCCTACGCACTCCCCTAGCGCTTTATAAATAAAATTTCCCCAGCCCTCCTAACTACCCCATGAGGTAGGTACCACTATTATTCCTATAATATTGATCAGGATCAACAAACTGTGGCCCCAGGCCAAATCTGTCCTGCCATCTGATTTTGTCAATAAAGTTTTACTGGACTGGAGTCACGCCAATTTGTTTTTGTATTGGCTACGGCTGTTTTGGCTCTGTAACAGCAGAGGTGAGTCGTTGTGACAGAGACTGACCCACGATGCCTAAAATATTTACTATCTGGCCCTTAAAGAAAATGTCTACTGAGCCCTGATATAAACTATGAAACTGAGGATTAGAAAGACCTACTGGCTTTCCCAAGATGGTGGAGGGGATGGAGGAGACATTTAAAGCCAGTGCTCATTTACCCCAACCATGGCCTAACATCAGCACCTACTCTTGTAGTCCCTTGGCTATATTTCTTCCTGCCCTAGGCTTGACACAGTATACATGTCTAATCATGCTAGCCCCCAGTCCCCGACTTTGGATGACACTTGACATGCTTAACAAAATGCTTAACAAAATGCATCATATAAGGGGCATGATTCATGTGCAGAGTGGCAGCCCAGACCCTCGCCATGTTGGCCTCTGTCTAGGTCTCCGTTCTTATTTCCATCCTTTCTTGCTTGAACTCTCTGCTCCAGCTGAACGCTCTCCTCATTTTTCTCCACATTCCAAGCTCCACACCTTTGCTCAGTCCATCCGCCCCCCACCACACACACACACACACACACACACACACACACACACACACACACACACACACACACACACACACAGAGTATGCCTTTCCTTTTCCTGTTTATCACAATCCTACCCATCTTTCCAGGCCTGTGTATCTCCTTCCATAAGTCTTCCTCAACTGTGGAAACTCACAGGAAATTCTTTCTCAGCACAAGCTGTATCAGCACAAGCTTCTGGTCCTTACCTTTGGCCCTTAGCCCACAAAAGTGAGGGAACAACGGCCCCACGGATGATATGTGAAGCAGAGGGAAAGTCAATCTGGTCTCTGCCTTCCGTCACTGAAAGATTCCAGCCAACTCGACTGGGCTTGATCCTTTGTGCGCTGGAAAGAGCCTGCCAAAATGTCTCTGCCATTCATCTGAGACTTCAGACAAGCCGCTTAAACTCTCTGGGCCTCTATTTCATCTGTAATAATAACTGACACTTATTAAGGGTGGTGCTAAGCAGGGGCTGGCTGTTTTTCATGCATTATAGCATTTAAAGGTGATCCTTGACTTCCAGACCTCATGGAGTTATTGTGAGGACTGAGGGTAAAAGGGGCTGAGTTAGGATCCAGGAGCGCCCAAGGGCTCCCTGGACCTTGTTGAGCTTTGCCAAGAACCTCCCTCCCTTCTCTAAGTGCCAGTTTCTTATCTAGTGGTAAAAAGGGAGATGGGTGGACTGCATGATTTGGATGGACTCATCAAGGCATGATATTAAAACAGTATACAAACCATTTTTGCATTACAGCCATGTAAGAGAGACAACAAATGGTTCTTCAAAATGTTGAACTCAACTGGGTGAAATGCTTCTTGACACTGAAAGTAGGAAGACAAAATACTCTCTGGCTTCAGTGTTACAAGATTTGGTGTGTAGGTGCATACTTACTTTCAGGTCACTTAGCTAGTCTGATCTCTGACCGTTACAGTTGTCACCGGACTTGACTCTGAGGCATTAATTCATGTAAATATGACAGCTTCAGGTATGGCTGGATTCAGGAGCTCAAAAATGGCACCAGGTTTCAGTCTCTCCATCCCCTCCTCTCTGCTTTCCACTACATTGGTGTCATTCTCAGGCAGGCTCTTTCATTGTGGTCCTCTCCAGCAGCCCCGGGCTTAAAACCTTCCATTTCAAGTTAAGCAGAAAGACTTCTTTTTCCTAAGAGTGTCAACAAAACCTCAGATTTCAGTCTCACTGGCTTGATCTGGGCCTTAATTGTAGGGTCTGGATAATGAAAGATACTGATCAGGAGCTTGGCCTGTGTCATGTACCCACACCTAGAGCTAGGGAGGTATGGTCAGCCCACCTGAGTCTCACAAACTGAGATTAGGATTGATGTGATTACCAAAGTATAAAGGAATGCTAGGCAGGCAGAAATAATAGCTGTTCATGACAACATGCCATTCCCTGAAGATCAGTGCTCCGTCACATCCCTCAGTGCCTTTGCACATGCTATACCCTCTGCTAGGAATGCCCTTTCTCTTTCCATTCTCCTGCAATATTTCAAGATAAACTTGAGAACAAGGTCAGATGACATGGGCTGTGAGCCTTCCCTGTAGACTTGCCTCTCTCTCTCTCCTATGCCCATCTCTCTGCTCCAGCACTTACCATCTATGGCTCTTCTCCACTCTTCGGGAACTCCTAAAAGGCAAATGTAGTATCCTGTTCCACGTTGCACTCCCAGTGCTAAGCACTGAACCTGGGAGGTGATATATGCTCCCTAAACTTTGGTCAAAAAAATGAATTGACTAATTTTAGCATTCAGCCTTCTAATGTTATTGTTGATTTTCATCCCCTACTTCTTCAGTTTGAAAATGAAATCATCCTCAAGCTGGACCACGAGGTGGAAGGGGGCCGAGGGGACGAGCAGTACATGCAGCTGCTGGAGTCGATGTAAGTTCAGTGCCCAGCATGGGAGGAGCCGGGAAGGTGGGCCCGAGGCCGGAGGGCTTAGGTCTCCAGGGGGCTCCAGTGGCTCTGTCCTCCCCTGGAGATAGGCTCATGGGTATTGGAGAGGCTCCATTTTTGGAAGAAATATTACATCTCTCTCTGCAGTGGCTGTTTCTTTGACATTGATGGAACGGGTCAGATAAAAAGAAACTTTGCTGTGTTGGGGAGAGGGAAATAATCCACCAAGATGTTCACTTTTGTTATCTCTTAGCTGTGAAATAATTTTTGCTGTCTTTTCCATTTTTCTTTCTCAATCTTTGACAGATATTGGTCACAACCAACATTTATGGAAACCACGCTAAGAGCTCTCCCTGTATTGTCTCATTTAGTTGCATTTTTTCTGTTTGGTCCCATTTCACATAGGTGGCCCCCAAAGCTCAGGGAAATGTCTTGTCCGAGGAAACTAGGCCAGGCTAGTCAAGTGGACAAGCTGGGACTGAACCCAGCTCTGCTGGACTCCAGCGCACAGGCCTGGTGAGGCAGTGGGCAGTGGATAGCACCCAGGAGCACTGGCCTCGGACTCAGGACACTGTGTTGTTTTACCTGCTCATGGAGATGTAATTCACATACCATACAGTTCACCTAAAGTGTACAATTCAGTGGCTTTTAGTATATTCACAGAGCTGTGCAACCATTACCACAGTCAACTGTAGAACATTTTTGTTACCTCCCGAAAGAAAGCCCATACCCCTTAGCCATCATCCCCTCCCCTTCTCTGGGGTTTCTATGGATGTGTCTATTCTGGACATTACATACAAATAGAATCATACGATACATGGTCCTTTGTGACTGGCTTCTTTCTCATAACGTGTTCTCAGGGTTCACTCATGCTGTAATACGTGTCAGTATTTCACTTCTTTTTATTGCCGAATAATATTTCACTGTTTGGAAATACCCCATTTTGTTTATTCATTCATCAGCGGTTGGATTTTTAGACTGTCTCCATTTTGGGCTATCAGGAATGATGCTACTTTGAGCATTCATATACAAATTTTTGTGTGGACACATGTTTACAGTCCTCTTGGGTGTATAACTAGGAGTGGAATTGCTGGGTCGTATGGCAACTCTGTATGTAACCTTTTGAGGAACCATCAGACTGTTTTCCAAAGTGACTATACCAGTTACCTTCCTACCAGCAATGTACAAGGGTTGCAATTTCTCCACATCCTTCTGCACACTTGTTAATATCCATCTTACTGATATAGCCATCCTATAATCAGTGTGAAATGAAATCTCATTGTCATTTCAGTTTGCATTTCCTACATGGCTAATGATGTTGAGCATCTTTTCATGTGCATATTGGCCATTAGTATATCGTTGGAGGAAGTCACTGGATTTTCATCTTGATTCCAGCACTTAGCAGCTGCACAACTTTGGACCAATCATGCAACATCTTTGGCTTCAGTGTGCCCATCTGTAAAATGGGGATAATAAGCCTCCTGTGGTTATATTGAAGAGTGAATAACTATAAAGCATGTGCACACAGCAGGTAGAAGCTCAGGAAATGTTCTTTGATCCCTCACCTAACTCCCAGTTTCTATCTCTGACACCATAAGAGTGAGGACTTCTCCCAAGGTTCAAAAATGTGACTCACACATCCCAAATTCCCTCTTAATTGTAGATTCCCTGATTTGTATGATTCTCTGATATATATCTGATCTTGAATTCTTTCCCCAGTCCTCTTGGAATATTTTAACTTTAACAACAAAAGCAGACTGAAGGTCTTGCTCTGACCCTCACAATGACCCTCTCTCCCCTGCCCAGCGGGCAGAGCCCAGTGGACAGAGTTGAGTCCCAAGCAGCACCGTCCCAGCTGCCCTTGCCCCCTCCTGTCACTGTGCACAGCCATCACTAAACACCTAGAAAGCAAAGGCCGCTGGGCTAGCGGAGAAACCCATCATCTGCTCCTCGGGTAGGTATCGAGACTGATTGTCCAGTGGGGAGATGACATTCTGCCTGAATTAATGTTTTTCTTAAAGCTCAAGAAACGAAAAATCTAAATATTGACCAGAAGTGAAACCAGGGCTGGTGCTGGCAGTTTCCATGTTTATAAGCAGATGGGGCCTTGCGGCCAGTCTTCAGATGATCAGCAGGATTTTCAAATCCTTCCTGAGCGATTATTTTTAAAAGGAGTCCTTAGAGGTCAAGGAAATTAAAAACAGCTCATTATTTTTCTCCTGAAACAGAGGCGTGAATGATTTTTGCAAAACTAATCAAGCCCAACCTGAAGAGTCAGGACCCCATCAGAACATCCAGGGGCCAAGTCCCTGCTCCTTCCTTCCTTTTGACTTTCTGAGCCTCAGTTTCCTTGTCTGCAAAATGGGAATAAAAATACCATCCAACTCCTAGAGTTTTTATTGAGAGTAAACAAGACACATCATGAAAAGTGCTTAGCACAGTTTGTGACACCTTGTAGGTAATCTGGAAATAGTAGTTATTATTATCATTGATCAGGTGGATATTGATGTGATTATTTGAGGCCATGAGCCTACCTATCATTCCTCTTCCAGACTAGTCAACCTCAGCTCCTCTAACCCTTCTTCCCAGCCCCTCATTCAGGGCCTCCACTGATACATAGGGCCCACTCTGGGCAGACACAGTTCTGTGGGCACATGGCTTGGTAACTGGATGGTGTTTTTGTGAATAGAGCAGGGCTTCCCTTCTGGTGGCAGCTGAAGCCCTGCATCAAGGCAGAAGGGTTAGGGCATGAAGTGGTGCTGCATTTCAGTATTCATGTGCTCTCATGCAGTGCACAACCTTACACAGCATCCTGCTCCTCCTCATCCTTAGAGATCTCCTTGGAGCCCACTTGCATTAGTCCACATCTGTCTTAAAGTGAGAGTCCCATATTGAATGGAGTAATGAGACACATTCTACCCTCCTGTATTCCATCTGCCTGGGAATATTTCTAAAAGTGGCAAGGGGGCTGGAAGCCTGAAAGGGACAGAGAAGGTGTGTTCTGGGGCCTAGATCCCACTCAGACCAGTTCAGTTGAAAGGGGACCTGTCATAAGAAGCACACAATACATAGTTTTTATTTTATTTTATTTTATTTATTTATTTTTTTGCGGTACACGGGCCTCTCACTGCTGTGGCCTCTCCCGTCGCGGAGCACAGCCTCCGGACGCGCAGGTTCAGCGGCCATGGCTCACGGGCCCAGCCACTCCATGGCATGTGGGATCTTCCCGGACCGGGGCACGAACCCGTGTTCCCCGCATCGGCAGGCGGTCTCTCAACCACTGCGCCACCAGGGAAGCCCCAGTACATAGTTTTTAAAGGAATAAATGAAAAGTCCAGTTCCATAAGCACTGACAAAGGTGTGGGTCAGGGCTCCCTCCCTCTGAAGACCTCCCATACTGAATGCAGATCTATTCGAGGGAGGTGTGAGCTCCCTCCAGCCCCCACCAAGGCAGGAGCATAGATGCGGAGTGGCCAGTGTTCTGCCATCCCTCCTTCCACCGAGTGAGGGATTATTGCATCACTTGGAGAGTCTTCTAGCTCTTTTTCATTGCCACTTCCATTCCATTGTTGGACTCAAAGGAGAGGAACAGCTGTGTGACCTTGGCAGGATGGAGATTAGAACTCAGCCCCATGGGCCTCGAGCCTAGCCTACAAATTGAGGGTGATAACAATGCCTACCTCAAGAAGATTATGTGAGTGTTAAACAAGATAATCAGTAAAACCAGCTTAGCACAACATCTGGAACACAGGTACTCAGTAAATGATAGTATCATGTATTACAGTTAGTTTTTATTTCTATATCCACTTCCACTGCTAGACGGTGAACTCCTGGAGGTCAGTGAATTGCTAGTTCTGAGATCTCTGAATCCCTAGTTCCCAGAAGAGTACATGTTGAGTGCACAGGTAGATGGATAGATAGATGGTGGACGGATGGGTGATTTCAAACCAATCTGCCCATCTACCTCTCCAACCCTAGACCATATGAGCAGTTTTCTTACCTTACGGCTAAAAAATAGATTAAGAAAGCCAAGACTTTGTTTTTCTAAACACTTGCTTCTCAAAGGACCAACCATATAGCATCACCTGGGAGCTTGTTAAAATGTAGAATCTCAGGCCTTACCCCAAACCTGCTGAATCAGAATCAGTGAATGCAGTGCCCAGGTGATTCCCATGCACACTGAAGTCTGCAAAGCAGCAGACAAAACCAGTTGTTCTTAATATTGGCTGTACATTGGAATCACCTGGAGAACTGAAAAAATAAAATACTGCTTCCTGGCTCCCATCCCCAAAGATACAAAGACATTGACCTAGGGTGGAGATTGAGCTTTGTAAAAGCTCCCCTTGTGATTCTACCATGCGACCAGGGCAGAGAGCCACTGGTCTGGCCACGCTCAGGCCCTCAGATGCCTTCTACCTGGGAGGCTGTGAGAAATCACACCCCAAACACTGGGACAAAGTTTCATTGCATTGTCATTGAGATGGAAAGCAAGGCTGGAAGTGACCATCCCAGAAGGAGTTAGGCACAGCTGATGACTGAGCCAGACAGGCCTAAATCACAGGGCAATTTGCATCGCTCCTTGAGAGCCGGGAACAGGTGCTTCTCCCATGGCGAAGATGGATTTGTCTGATCACAGCCACAGTTTGAGACATCGCGTCCTTGCAGCATGGCTTGGCTTCTGGGCAAAATGACCCTCCAGAGTCCTTGCCTTCCTCACCTTCCCCCTCTTAGGAGCTCTTGGGACTTATAAACTGCTATGGGCAGAGTAGGCAGAAACAGACGTAGCCTGGGAAATGCTTGTCTACTCAAGATGCCTGAGAACACACCACAGTGTTTCTCTGCGGAAAATACTGACCCGTGATTGTCTTGATTCCCAAGGTCACCACTTACTATCGGAATGATGCTGGGAAGGACATTTAACTTCTCTGGTCCTTGATTACCTCATCTGCAAAATGAGGGGAATAATTTTTACTTACCAGAATGACTGTGATCATTTCTTTAGAAAAAGTGATTAGACAATGTCTGGTGGAGAATAAGTGATTTAAGAAGTAGTCATTAAGCAAAATTTTAATCCATCTGTCTCTCCCTACCTAGCCTGTGGGCTGCTTGAGGGTAGGCATGATTCTTTTTATATTTCTTTTTTTTTTTTTTTTATCTTTCTCCCCATCCCCGCCCTACACAATGCCTGGAATAGGGCCTAGCAACTGATAGGTACTTAAGGAATGTCACTATTTTAATTTTTGTTTTTAAAATTTAGAATATTATTATTACAACAAATGTTGTAAATTGTTCAAATACTGTATGCACATTGCAGTTGAAAAATGAACATTGTCCTCCTCTCTTCCCCCACCTAGACCCCTTGTCAGAAGCAACGTGCATTTAGTTTGGTGTTTATCCTTCCTGACCATATCTGTCACATTCATAAACACACAGAGACACATAAAAGTAGACACACAGGGACTTCCCTGGCGATGCAGTGGTTAAGAATCCGCCTGCCAATGCAGGGGACACGGGTTTGATCCCTGGTCTGGGAAGATCCCACATGCCATGGAGCAACTACTGAGCCTGTGCTCTAGAGCCTGCGAGCCACAACTACTGAAGCCTGCTCGCCTAGAGCCCGTGCTCCACAACAAGAGAAGCCCCTGCTCGCCACAACTAGAGAAAGCCTGCGTGCAGCAATGAAGACCCAACACAGCCAAAAATAAATGAATAAATAAAATAAAAATTTTAAAAAGTAGACATGAACTTCCACTCACATATAGCATTTGGTGGTTGAGAGCAGATGCTGGAGCCAGACTGTTGTTATTTACCAACTGTGTGACCTTGGACAAGTTAGTTGACCTCTCTGTACATTAATTTCCCCATCTGCAAACATCTTATTTCATAAGACTGTGATGGGAGATTAAATGAGGTAAAATTTGTAAGACGTTTAGAATAATGCCTGGGACGTGGTAGGTTCTTTGTGAGTTGGTTAAATAGAACATAAGTATTGTTCTGAGACTCACTTTTCTCAACTATACATTTTACAGAGTTTTTTGTTTCAAAACATATTGATCTCATACTTTTTAATGACGTCATAGAGTCACATTTTGTGAATATGCTTTAATTGGACATTTAAGATAGTTCCAACTGTTTCACTATTAGACACAATTTGTACGTACTGTAAATATATCCTTACATACTTCTGGAATTATTTCTGTAAAATAGATTCCCCAAAGTAGAATTATTGGATCAAAAGATATGTACTTTTACAATTTTTACAGATATTGTGAAAATTACTGCCCCAAAAAGTTGTACTGATTTACTCTCAATGTGGGTCTGGAAAGGTGACCATTTCTCTACACCATTGCCCACACTGGAAATTTATTTTTATTTTTTCTCATTTTGATGGTGGGGAAAAAGTTACTTTCTACACTATATGGGCAAATAAGTGTATAAATGAGTTAAGTGATTGAATAAAGGAACAAAATGAGCCAATGAACCAGGGGAACTTGGATACACCGGTTTGTTTGGCGTGTTCTCCACCCTTCCCGAGCCCCGCCCCCGACTCGCAGCCCCGCCCCCAACCCCCGACCCCGAGCAAGCTCTTTCTCCCTTGGCCTCGAGCTCACTGCCCTCCCGTCTGTGCCGCAGCCTGATGGAGTGTGCTGCAGAACACCCAACTATCTCCAAGTCCGTGGAGAACTTTGTGAACCTGGTCAAAGGCCTCCTGGAGAAGCTGCTGGATTACCGGGGCGTGATGACGGACGAGAGCAAAGACAACCGCATGAGCTGCACCGTGAACCTGCTGGTATGTGCGCGGCTCTCCCCATTTTGAGTCAGATCGGAGTCTTGGGAGCAGGTCTGGCTTTGGGTTCCGCTATGGCTCTGGACAGGGAAGCAGCCCTAAGGGCTTTAGAAATCAGACAAACGTGAGAGTGTCCTTGCCCTGACATCTGCTAGCTCTGTGTCTTGAAGTCAATCATTTCACGTTCCCTGTGCCTCAGTTTATCATATATATGAAATGGGAATGACTATAGTTGGCTCTCCCTATCCAAGGGCTCGGCATTTGCTGATCCAACTACAGATTGAAAATAATCAGGAAAAAAAATTCCACAAAGTTCCAAAAAGCAAAACTTGAATTTGCCGCATGCTGGCCAGTATTTACATAGCATTTACATTGGATTTACAGCTCTTTACAAAGCATTTACATTGTTTTAAGTAATTATAAGTAATCTAGAGGTGATTTAAAGTATATGGATGTGCGTAGGTTATATGCAAATTCTACGCCATTGTATTTAAGGGACTTGAGCATTCTCAGACTTTGGTGTCTGTGGGGGGGCCTGGGACCAATCCCCTGCAGCTGCCAGGGGATGACAGTATTTCCTTTAGCACTTAACACACAAAGAAGGAAGGTGGCAGTATAAAGAAGTTAAGAGTATGAACTTTAGTGTCACACAGGCTGTGGGTTCTCATCCTACCTCTGATAATTAATAGACTACACAAGTCAAGAAAGTTTTCTGAAAGTTTAGTTTGCTTATCTGTTCCATGGCGAAAATAATAGTACCTATTTCATAGGTCGTGCAGTCCTGACCCATGGTTAAATGCTCACTGTGTGTTTGTTTCCTGCTCTTACAGAACGAAGTAATACTGATAACTAGTATTTATAGAAAATTACTATGGGATAGGCTAACCAGAGCAGCTAGTCCCAAACCCAGACTCTTCACCCCTGTACCACACGACCTGCCATTGGCCAGCTCCCAAATAGTCTCCCTTCAGATGTACTGTGATGTGGTTATGAGACAGCTAGTAGCAGCCACAGTGCTTCATACTCACCATGCCAGCCCACCCTAAAGTGGTTAAAATGAATAAAGTTGGCCAAAAGACCATGTGGCATCTATCACATCAATCCCCCCTGCCACTCCCAGTGTTCCAGAAATATAAATCCTGTCCCCATAGTTCTGTTGTGTGTCTTCCGTTTACCCTAAGTGGACTCTTTTTTTCTTTTTTTTTAAAATTCTATAGTTAAAATACACTTCCTCTTCAGTGATTTGAAAATGACTAACATCTGTAATGAATGCTGAAGTCATTACAATTCAGCAACATTATGTTAAAATGTATTATTATTATTTTTTGAATTTTTGAATTTTATTTTATTGATTTTTTTATACAGCAGGTTCTCATTAGTGGTCCATTTTATACATATTAGTGTATACATGTCAATCCCAGCTCCCAATTCATCACACCACCACCACCACCCCCTGCCACTTTCCCTCCTTGGTGTCCGTACGTTTGTTCTCTACATCTGTGTCTCCGTATCTGCCCTGCAAACCGGTTCATCTGTACCATTTTTCTAGGTTCCCTAAGTGGACTCTTTATAAACAGCCCAGATATTGCCATTGATTTTCTGAAATGCTAAGGGGAGTTTAAAACTCCTGATTACCGCAGAAAGGAATTCATTGCTAATAACTCCACAAGGCCCAATTTACATAAAGAGCACGAAGAGGGGTTTTCCAGGAGTTTAGCAGTTTCTCTCTTTGGAGAGGTAGAGGTTGGTTGAAGAAACTGACCTTCAATTGTCAGAATCTGACCTGGGAGAAAGCTGGGACAGGCAGGTCTATAAGCAGTTAGACTCTGCTAGATTTTGGTGTGTGGCTTAAACATGGTATCAGGGAGAAGAACAGGATGGGGTGGGTGTGTCTGGAGGTCTAGTATGGCTCTGCCACCCACTATGCCCTGGACAACCTGGAACACATCACCTCGCCCTCTCGGAGCCTCGGGTGCACATGGGTGCATTGAATTAAACCTGGGTTTTCTCAAAGTGTGGCTCAAGGATCAGGTTCTGACCTCCTGGCTCAAAATCTGTAAGGACTTGTTTTAAAATGCATAGGATTCCAGGACAACTACTGGTCTACATGAGCCCTGAGCTGGAATAGGTATTGCCAGGCTTAAATGTTTTTGACTGTGGAATCTCAGAATAACTTCTGATAGTTCTGCACTATCAGAAGTTATGATCTGTTATCATCACTGGGATCTGTTGTGATTACTATTACTCTATTGCTATTACTCTGATTCCAACTCAGTTATGCCTGAGTGCAGGGTCTGGGCTGCCTTTCATAGTAGACTTTGTCAAAGTAAATGGCCTCAATCTTGGCGTCCCTCAGTGCAGCAAATAGCTGGATTGCACCCCCCGATGTGATGGCTGAGATACTTCCTCTGTCCCTTTATAGTCTAAGGATCAGGGAAGTGACTTTCAAGGCAGAATAAGCTGTTTGATGCATTCAGGAAAGTAAATTTCTTGTTCCCATCTCACCCAGGTAGTACATAGCAGTTTCCTCTCATCTTCATCACAGTGCCCTCCACCCCTGCTGCTCTGCAAAGAAAAAACCTCATCACTGTTTTTCCTCCCTTATCTAGAATTTCTACAAAGATAATAATCGGGAAGAGATGTACATAAGGTAAGATTTTTGTTTTCTAAAACCCAGGCCTGCTGTGTCACTCTCCTGCTCAATATCCATCGATGGCTCCCCTCTGCCTTTAGCATAGAGTTTAAGCTTATCTTGTTGACACTCAGACCCTCTATGTTCTGATTCCTATCAATCTCCCCAGATTCAACTCCTTCCATCTCCTACAATCAGTCCCCCAAATCCACTTGGAGTTCTCTGATCTGCCACGCTGTTTTGCTGTGGATTGAGCTGGTGAATTGCCCTTGCGTTTGTTACAAGATTGGCACGTGAAGCCCTAGTCCAGCGTTGGTAGTTAGAACATCTGCCAGCCCAGCTTTGAAGGGAAAAAAATACTATGATGTATGATGCCCGCTTCTTTGTAGGCATTTAAAAGATATGTATTTGAACATCATATGAAGGATTTTGGGGGGACATTCGGCTGAAGCAAAGAACTCCCTTGCCAGTGTGTCTCAGAATCTCATTTTTTTCCTCCAAAGTTATTTTTATTGGTACTTTTACTCATTACAAAAATAATACATACTTATTACCAAAAAAACCTCATAAAATACAGACAAAACAAAAAATGAAATAAACTCCCATAATCTATACATATTCCCAGACCTTTTTATATTTATGTTTATATATAGATCAAATTCTATGCGTGCCTAGTTTCTGCAAAAATGGGATCATATTGCTCATAATTTATTCTTTGCTTGACAAGAATTGCATGTCAACAGAAGTATTTCAACTTAATTTTTAATGAAAATATAAAATTCCCTTTCCAGAATATACCATAATTTATATAGCCAATCCTATGTTGTTGAATATTTAGGTTGTTTCCAACTTCTTTCTATCATAAATAGCACAATGACAAAATTCTTAGACATACATATATCTTTATGCATCTCCTTATGAGACAAAAGCCTGCAAAGTGGCATTGACTGTAAGGTTAACGACCAAGGCCCTTTCAAGGCTTTTTTCTTTTTTTCTTTTTTTTTTTTTTTGCAGTACGCGGGCCTCTCACTGTTGTGGCCTCTCCCGTTGCGGAGCACAGGCTCCGGACGCGCAGGCTCAGCGGCCATGGCTCACGGGCCTAGCTGCTTCGCGGCATGTGGCATCTTTCCAGAACGGGGCACAAACCCCTGTCCCCTGCATCGGCAGGTGGACTCTCAACCACTGAGCCACCAGGGAAGCCCATGCAAATATTTTTAGGTACTTAGTTTAGCATTATTCCAGAAATAAGAACTATCATTTGGAAAAAAGATAATTCCATAGGTTGTCCTGAGCTTGGTTAGTATTTATAACATCACTAGACATGACTTATTGTAGTAGCATGGGGCTTTGGATCCAAAGTGCCTGGGAGGCTTTACCTTTTTTCCTCTGTGACCCTGGATAAATCACTCAGTGTCTTTGGGCTGAGGTTTCCCCATGTAGAATGTTTCCATTCTGTTCTGAGGATTAAATGAGATGCTACAGGTAAAGTGCCTGGCACATGGTTCTCTCCCCCAACATCTTTTCTTTTCTTCCCATTTTAGAAACACAGATGGGGAATCCCAGATTTCCATAAGTTTTGAAGATGTGAATCCTATAGTAATCTAGGAAGACCACATTTGCCTAAACCAGACGTTGTAAACAGGATAGAGTATGAAAATCTGTCCTATTTGGCAGGCATAGTATTTAAAAACATTTTTAATTGGTTGCCAAATTTTAAAGATCTAGAGATGTTACATAAAAATCAAAATTTCCCTCTTCTGAAAAACTCAGAAGGTATGGCAACACTGGGCCCTCATCCTGTCCTGACGGCCACTGCCTAGGCTAGGTGGTAGTGGCCCCTTTAGACGGGGGCAGGAGTGCTCTGGTCGTGACATCGTTTCCATTCCCCATTGAACTTCATCTCATCCACCTCACTCAAGCTGCCCACCTGGCATCTGTTTGCATTCAGATCCCTAGTCGGGCCCATCAGGGTGTCTTCCACTGGGCTCTGTAGTTGATCGCCAAACCCTTGAGTTGACAAAGGATAGGAGGGGGTGCCTTGGCCAATTAAGGAGTTGAAAGCAGCAGGGAAGGTCTCCCTCTGACTACTCTCTTAGAGTTTTTTGAACCTAGTCATCAGGAATCTAAGAGACCAAGGCCAGGCAGGTGGAGATAAGACAGGATTTGACCATGTACGCAGGGGTTTTTAAAGGTTGACCGCAGGCTCAACACTCCTTACACACACCACGTGGAGTTTCACTGAAAGCTCTGTTGATCAGCAGAAAGTTAAGGCAGCAAGAGTGACTGTAGAGGCAGAAATAGCTGGTGTCAAAACCTGGTTCTGTCTATTTCTAGCTCTATCTACTCTAGTGTAGGTCTCAGTTTTCTTACCTATAAAAGAATTTGTTGGGAGGATGAACTGATAGAATATATAAAGCACCCATTAGTAGAATGAATTAATGAATGAAGAATCTCTCTGGGATGCTGCCCCACTCATCCTCTTACCTTGGGATCCCAGCCCAACTGTCACACTAGGGGAACCTTTCTAGAAGCCCTACCTGGATGAGTCCTGCTGTCATAGTACCATAGACCTCTCCTTCACAGCATTGATCACAGCTGTATTTTTGCAATTACTTATTTGATTATTTGATTGATGCCTGTCCCTTTTCCTAAATTATAAATCCCAAACCCTGAGAATGGCATCTGCTTTTGCCACCATTTATCTGTAATGCCTGGTACAGCCTGTGTGCTCAGTACAACTTTGCTGGTTGACTAAGTAAATGAGCAAAAGGTCACTAGCTCATTAGTTATCAGAAACCACTAATTGAACTTTCTTCCCCTTAAAATCTTTGGCAGTCCCTACCCTGAGTTCAGGCAGCCTCCATTTGGCCCTCTGGCCATGTTTTATGTAGCCAGGGACATTAAGCTCTAGCTCCTCCTTGGGTGACATTCTGAGCAGAAAGCTTTCTTATAAAAGGAATCTAAGCCTGAGCATTGAGACTTGCTTTGAGTACAGATGCTTGAGAAGCCCTTTGTTCCCTGTAGTTAGATAGCCAAGGCAGAATATTGGCATGGTTACAGACAGCACCTTTCCTCTTGGAGGAAAGACCAAGGGCATCACATCACAGCATCTTCCCTTCACCCAACTACTAAGAGCTGGGTTTAAATAAATGCTCCTGATGCCATGCAAGTCACCAAAGCTCTGGGTTTTTTTTGGCTCTGGATTCTGTTTCCAACAGTGGCAGGAGGGAATGTTTTTTAGAAGAAGGCGGTTCACAATGATAATAGATAATAGCTGTCACTGCTCAGCACTGGCTACGGGCTAAGCACTTTCAGTGCATACTCACATTTATTAGCAGCAGTGCAGGCTGTCATTCACAGAGCCTTTTATACATGACCTGCTTGTCCCTTTATAGGCCCTGCAACTCTATAGGTAGGTTCTGTGAGCACTGCCATTTTACAGATGAGCAAACTAAGGCACAGAGAAGTGAATTCACTGCCCCTTAATACTTATTATGTATCAGGTAATTGACCTAAGCTCCCTTCCTTTGTTCTTGTCCTGTTCTTAACACCTTTCAACTGTAGACTCATTCTAGGATTCAGAACTGGAATGTCACATTGGAAAAGGGCGGGAGATAGGAATGTGATTACAGTTGAATAGTAGATTCTCTCTGCTGACAGCTCCAGGCCTCCACGTGAATATCCAGTCTCTAGCCCCTGGTCCACTTCCTTTTCTTATCAGAAAATTCAGTTCGTTTACATCTAGAGAGCATTGAAGAGAGGGTAGGAGTTGCCCTTTACAGTGCCGTGGCTCGTCCATGCCCTTGGAGTCGTACAATGATTAGCGCATAGGCTCTGAAGGCAGTTAGACTGGGGTCACGTTCCAGTTCTTCATTCATTAGCACATGACCTCTGACGTGCTATTTATTTCTCCTTCCCTGATTTCCCTTACTTGTTGTATTGCACTGGGCAGAGTCTTCAGGATCAAGTTGAATACTGGCTGGACTGTTACCTAACTTCTCCAGGCCAGAGTTTTTTTATCTGTAAATGAGAATTCTCAGTGGGCCTATTTTACAGGCGTGTCAGAGAGATTAAATGATCTGAGGCATTTAAAATACTTAGCATGATTCCCGTCATACACTAAATGCCTCACGAGTGCTAGGTGCTATCATTGTCACCCACGCGAGTCTGGATAGAGGGAATGGAGGACTCCCTTTTGACTCCAAGAGGTACCCAGTTGTTCTTTCTGGCCTGGCCCTACCACCTGCCTGCTTATTATTGCACCTGGTGATGTAGCATATTTCCCCAAACAGGTACCTGTACAAACTCCGAGACCTTCACCTGGACTGTGACAATTACACAGAGGCTGCCTATACGCTCCTTCTCCACACCTGGCTTCTCAAGGTACTGCCTTTCCAGTAAAGGGGATTCATGCTGGGATCCCCATGGCGCCCTCACAGCGAGTTGAAGCGTTTTAAAAAAAAAAAAAGAATTAGCCAAATAAATTTTGTTTTGTTCTGTGTCCCCAAACTCTTAACCTGGCAGGTTACTTTTCTGCACTGCTTTGTCTGGTCACGTAAGGTTTCTAGTGACCCTCACATTCAGCAGCAACAGCGATACCCGAGACACTCTTGCAGTTTTACATATAACATTCAAACTGGTTTATATAGCATCCAGACGTCAACTGTAAATCATTAGCATGCCCTGTGAGCCGTTTTTCTTCTCTTGAAAGTGCTGCTGGGGCAGGACAAAGTCTGAAAGATTTCCTTTGGCTTTTGAAGTGCTGAGACCATGTCTTGCAGGGTTTCAGAGAAAAATCCTACAAGCCATACACATGAGCCAATGGAGAGTCAAATAAGTGTAACTCCACAGAAATGAGGAGGCACTTCCCGTGGAAACTGCAGACCGGCATCTCTCTGATTGACACTCAGGGCGACAAGGAGGCCGGCAGGGGTGTTTGCAGGGCTTCCTCCCACTCCTCAGCAGTGGGGCAGACACCTGCCCTAGGTGACTGTGTGTGTCCTCTCTCCTCAGTGGTCAGATGAACAGTGTGCATCGCAGGTCATGCAGACAGGCCAGCAGCACGCCCAGACCCACCGACAGCTGAAGGAGACGCTCTATGAGATCATCATAGGCTACTTTGACAAAGGAAAGGTAATTGGTCCCTGCCCTTCCTCTCTCCGTGGAAACCCTAGCTACCAGAAAGGACTGTTCTCTCCCATATTTTACACCCAATCCATCTGCAGGTCTGGTCAGCTCTCCCGCCCGACCCTAAGTCTGATCACTTCTCTCCACCTCCATTCAAGGCACCAACACTGCTCACCTGGACACTCAGTGAATCCTAAGCAATCTCCCTGCATCCTCTATTCCCCCCAACGGATCATCCTCCATATGGGAAGCGTGATCATAAAACTTGCATTGGATCACGCCGCTGTCCTGCTTACAGTCAGCTCAAATGGCCCTCCCAATCCACTTAGAACAAATTACCCAATCCCTCCCATGATCCATGAGGCCCCACATGAGCTGTCCCCTGACTACTTCTCTCATTTCATCTCTGCCAGGCTCCCTTTTGCTCACATGCTCTATGCCAAGCTCTTTTCCACCTCAGGGCCTTTGCACTTGCTTTTCCCAGCTTAGAACATTTCTCCTCCGTATCTTACCGTGGCCAGCTCCTTCTCACAGCTCAGGGTTTTGCCCAAGCAAAGGATGTCATGTCCTGAAGGAGGCCTTCCCAGACCATCTGTGACACGGCAGCACTCCTGCCCTGAGTCACTCTTATTGACTTATCTTCAAAGTACTTATCACTATCAGACATGACCTTGATCATTTTGTTTTTACTTGCTCATGTCTGGCTCCCCACTGTAGAAGGCCATGAGCACGAAGACTTGCCTTGTCCACTGCTGAGTGCCCCGTAGCTAGCACGGAGCCTTACATATGGGGCCCAGTAGATATATATTGAATAACTTAATTAATTGAATGTATGAATGACATCATGGTACCATCATTGATCTCTAAACAGCAAGAACAGGATGTTTTGTTGGGTTAGGTCTGGAGTTTGGCCAGACCTGCTACTGCCCATCCTCCAGTCTCCAGTAGACCTTCAGGAAACACCAACCCAAATGCTGTAGGAAACGTAACATGGTGGTTAAGTGCTCAGGCTCTGGGTTTCAAGCCTCGTTCCCCTACCACCCACAATCTCCTTGGCCTTTCAAAGATTCCAATTCCCCGTCCATAATAGTGGGACATTAACAGTACGTACTTCCTAGTTGCATTGTGAAAGTTAGGTGAGAAAATGCATGTAGAGCACCTAACATAGGACCTGGTACATAGTAGTAGCTTGTTAAATTTTAACTGTCATCACTATTACCTACTCTGCCCTCGAGGCCCCAGTTGACTGGCCACTTCCTCTGTCAAGATTTTCTTGAGTCCTCCAGCTTCCGTACAGCTCTGCCTCTCCTCTGAATGGCAAGGCCTCTTACAGTTCATCAAGACACAATTTAATACATAATTTTGGCCTGTTCTGTCACTGCAGTTCATTGCCTCTGTCTTAGTCTGATCTTCCCACCTTCCCTGGAAAGATAAAATGAAGTAATGTCTGTGGAAGGGCTTATAAATTCCCAGGAGTTGAGTGGTTGGAGAACACTGTCTTTATAATTTACAATTATAAGCCTCTTGAGGGCAGAGACTCTGCCACCCCTGGAACCTCCTGTCCTGCTGACTTGATGTGAGAGCTTACTCTTGGTTTATGAGCTGACTAAGTCGGTCACAGTGTGAAAGCCCCAAAAGGACATGTCAAGCCTTGTCCTCTGCCAACTATCCAGTTAAACCCACTCTGCACTGAGCAGAGAGGGAAAAGGCATAATCCCCAGTGTCAAGGGGCTTATTATCTAGGGGGCAAAGCAGACATACTGATTATCATCTTTTTTTGCACACAACCCTTTGCTGTTGTGCAATAACGGGGGAAGGAGGCAGGAACAGGGTGGTATTAAAGTACTTTAGGAGCAGAGAGGAGGGAGCAGATGGGTATAGCTCACTCTGAAAGCCACTGCTGTCATAGCTTGCTAGAATGAAGCCCAAACTCTTTAGCATCCCTTTAACTTCCTTTCCCCATATCTCCCTTCATGGAGGCTCATTGATCTAGACACACACAATGACTTTCTACTCCATAAGTCCATCTGTCATTACCTGGTGGACTCCTCTACATCCCTCAAAACCCAACTAGTACATCTGTTTATGTGTGTGCTTTACCCACTTCTGTTTCATGAAGGCAGAAACTATGTCTTGTCCATTTTTATCACTGTTCCGTCAGTGTATACCATGCCCAGAAGCCAGCAGATGCTCAGTAACTAATGTATGAGACTCAGGGATTAGGGACTGTCAGAGGTCTTAGTGACCACATGGGCAGACCTGAAGGAAATTCCAGGTATCTGACTCCCTGCCTGTCCTCCTCCTTGGCCCCTTAGTGATCTCCTAACACATGGGGAGAGTATTTCTGGCATATTATGGTGGGAAGTTGGCAAAGACCTCCACTTGAGCTAAACAGTCCCCTGACCCGGCCTGGGGGTTTTAAAGAAAGCCCCAGGGACTTCCCTGGTGGCACAGTGGTTGAGAATCCGCCTGCTAGTGCAGGGTACACAGGTTCGATCCCTGGTCCGGGAAGATCCCACATGCGGTGGAGCAGCTAAGCCCGCGTGCCACAACTACCGAGCCTGCGCTCTAGAGCCCTTGAGCCACGACTACTGAGCCCACGCGCCACAACTACTGAAGCCCACACGCCTAGAGCCCGTGCTCCGCAACAGGAGAAGCCACCGCAGTGAGAAGCCCGCGCACTGCAACAAAGAGTAGCCCCCGCTCACCGCAATTAGAGAAAACCCACTCTCAGCAACGAATACACAACGCAGCCAAAAATAAAATTAAAAAAAAAAAAAAGCCCCAGCCCAGCCTGGTCTGTGGACTTGATTCCTCCTGGCACATAAAGCATTTTTATGCTGCTCACTAAGCTGTCCATGGGTTTACAGCCGTGGCTGCTCCACTCAGCACTTGCCTTTATTTATTTTTATGCTTGGATGCAGAGAGAGCACTTTTGCAACAAAGCACACACTGTGTTTTGGCAACCTCGCCTCTCTCCTCCCCCACCTCCCCCAGCTTTTCCATTAAGGTGCATCTTCCATTTTAAACCAAATGTGAAATGTAATGGGTGTCCCTTGAGATTTTGCCAGATCTCCAGCCCACCCAGCACCTCCCTCTGACTCTGCAGAGGTTGCTGACCCCTTTGATCAAGGATGGAATGATAATCTGTTGGTTGCAGTCAAAACGGAGCAGATGAAAAGGACCCCCTCTGTCCAGAGTTTGTTTTTCAGAATTTTTTTTAAAGATGGAAAAAACCTATTTAAAAAAAGTTTTCATCACTCTTTTTCATGCTGCCCCCTGCACACTCACCCTAAATAACACCGTTAAGAAGTGATGGGTATAAAGTTTCATTTACGCAAGATGAATAAATTCTAGACATCTTCTGTACAACATTGGGCCTATAGTTAAGAATTCTGTGTTGTGCATTTAAAAATCTGTCAAGTGGGTAGATCTCAGGTTGTGTCCTCACCACAATTTTTTTTAAAAAGTGAGAGAAAGAGAGGGAGGGAGGGGAGGAAGGGAGGGAGGGAAGAAAGTTGGCCAAAGGAAAAAAGAAAGTGACGGACTGGCAGAGTGGGAAGATCCTAAGAGCGAGGGTCAGGAGAACTGGATCTGGCCTCAACTCTGTCCCCGGAAACTCGCTGCCCTCTTACTTCTTTGTGAACCATTTCTCTTTGGGAAATGGGGTTACCACCTCCCTGCCCCACCTGCACACGGGGAGCTGAGGCAGTCAAATGTTCATTTACTGAGCACTTCTAAGGGAGGGAATTAAGCACAAGGCCGAGGGTCACACTCAGGTGTGCATCCTGGCCCTGCTTTTGGTTGGGCATTTGACCTGGGGCAGATGGTCTGCTGATCTGAACCTCCATTTCTCACCTGGGAAATGCAGATGCTACTAGTCACCTCTCAGGGTGGTTGTGAAGATCCCAAGAGCATGTAAATAAAGTATTCAGCCTCGTCTGTGGGTGTTCCATTATTTATCACGAAACTAGGGTGAGAGGCAGAGGATAGGTCTGCTTCCTGGGAAACACTCAGCTCCCTGGGTGTGGGACTGGGTCCGGGCCAGAGTAAGGCCCATAGCTCAGTCCCAGGAGAGAGCTGCCCTGGTCCCTTCCTTAGCAAGGGCTCTGCAAGCCTGGAGGTCCCCCTAACCGTTGTCTCCACGACCTTCCTCGTAGATGTGGGAAGAGGCCATCAGTCTGTGCAAGGAGCTGGCAGAACAGTATGAGATGGAAATCTTTGACTATGAGCTGCTGAGCCAGAACCTGGTAAGCTGTCCCCACGGGGAGCTGACTGCCCTGGAGGCTGGGTGCTCAGGGCCTCGGCTCAGCAGAGAGGCTGGGGAGAGGGGGAGGCGGGCCGGGAAGCCACATGGGGTTAGGACACCAGGAAAGGAATGGAAGTAGGGCCAGAGCTGAGCCAGGCTGTGCTGAGCATCTCCCTCCCAGTTGGGAATATTTCCAAAGGGAGGTCTTCCGGGAAGACTCATCAGTTTCTCAGATGGAGCGTTAAGTACCTGCTTGGCGCTGGGGCTGCTGCTGTTGCCCACCCAGTAAACACTCTGCTACATTTGCAGGAAAATTCCCACAAATCACTAGGCCAATTAAATAAAAACGCAAATGTGTGCTTTCTGATTAACAGGTAAATCACATTAAAATGCTCCCCATCTGGCCATTCCCATTAGCTCCTCGAAGCTTGTGCTTTGGTGGTGCCAGTGGAAAGTGGGGGGAAGCCAGCCTATCCTGCTTATGCTGCAGAGGCCAGGGCTTGGGGGGGTGGTGACCCCGGAAGGGAAAACGCAGAACTTTGTGGCTGCTCCCCCCACTCTCTTCCTGCTGGCCTGAGAGCCAGGACCCCAGGGCCCCATCTGAGCCCATTTTGAGATGCCAGTCCAGCTGTTTGTAGGGAACTATAAAACGAGAGTCAGAATGTTAGAAGAAGACTGATAGCTTTTTCTGGTGTGGGGATGGGCATGGATTATAGTGTCCTAAGGTCTGATGCAAACACACACACTACTTGCACCAAGAAACACTTATATCTACCTGAGTCTGTCCACATAGTTGTTTGTGAGTGTGGAGGCACACATGCCTTCTACAGAGCACACACACGTACCCAGTATACATTCATGCATACGCTGATGGGCATGCACATCCATGCACCAAGCCCACATCGCACAGGCTTCATGTCCAGGGCCACGCACATTTATCTTCCGCGTTGTGTCCAATTTAAGACGCACCATTCTATTTTACATGCCCCATCATGATCTCTCTCCAGTTAACAGCAATTGGGAGATGCCATTAGGTGTAAAGTAAAACACAAACTATTTTCAAAGATGTTAAAATATGAAAATCACCACACCTCTTGGAATTGATGAAATATGTTAGGTGTGCCTACACGGGAAGACATCTATATCCGGAAACACTTATCCATCCATAGGCCGTCACAAACACACTTCCGGTGAGAGTGGAGTGACGATGCTGCTGGGGGCTCTGAACAGCTGGCTGGATTCAGTTCCGTACTTCCTGGCTGCGCTGTGAGATACCATTTCTTTATCTGCAAAACAGAGATACAATTCCGTGGGATTGTCATGAGGGCAATGCAAGTAAATGTGCTGGTGCAGGTAGAGTGATTAATAGGGTATCTGGTTACAGCTCTTACTATTATGATTACAGACAGTTCCATGACTATGCAAACATGTGCACTTGGCACATTGGTTCTGGTGGAATGATCCCATCTTAGCTGTGGCCTCTTGGAGTTGAATGTGCCTTTAATACACATCTGTGTTGTCACAAGCTATGAGTTTTCTTCTTTCAGATCCAGCAGGCAAAATTCTATGAAAACATCATGAAAATCCTCAGACCCAAGCCAGACTACTTTGCTGTGGGATACTACGGCCAGGGTTTCCCCTCCTTTCTCCGGGTAAGTCTGTGGGTGACTCAGACACAGGCCAGGGGCCCGCGGCCTTGACACCCGGCTCTCCCTCTGTGCTTTGAGGCTCTGCTTGTGCTAGAACCTATGCCCGTCTCTGTCTGAACGCTGTCCCCACCTTCACACACTCCCCAGTCCCCCTCCATCATCAGCACCTCAGCCACCCCCTGTGTTTCTCTACATACACAGCAACCAGAGCTGCCTTGGGAGGTAGTGAGCACCCCATACTGGGAATGAGGTGCTCAGAGAGGCTGGAGGAGCTCTGCTACCCAGCAGGCACTGCAGAGCACTAGTTGTCAGACCTTTTGGTCTCAGGGCCATTTTCTCTCTTACAAATGATCAAGGCCCCTGCAGAACTTCTGTATTTGTAGACTTTATCTGTCTACCTTTACGATACTCAAAATTAAAGCTAAGAAGATTTTTTAATGCAGTTGTCCCTTGGTATCCACCAGGAATTGGTTTCAGGACCCTCTGCAGATACCAAAATCCGGTACTCAAGTCCCTTGTATAAAATAGTGTAGTATTTGCATATAACCTCCTAAGTGCTTTAAATCACCTCTAGACTACTTATAATACCAAATACAATGTAAATGCTGTGTAAATAGTTGCTGGAGTGCAGCAAATTCAAGTTTTGCCTTTTGGAACTTTCTGGAATTTTTTTCCAAATGTTTTTGATACGTGGTTGAATCCATGGATTAAGAACCTGAAGACACGGAGGATTAACTATATCAATTTATTTAAAAATAAGAATAAACCCATCATATGTTAACATAAATTAGATCTTTATGAAAATGGCTATATTTTCCAATAAAAAATTAGTGCAAATAGTGAGATTGTTTCATATTTTTGCAAATCTCTTAAATATCTAGATTAAGAGAAGGCAGCTTAGACTCTTATATCTGCTTCTGCTTTCAATCTGTTGTGATACCACACATCATGCGGCCTTAAATGTATACTCATGAGAGAATGAGAGTGAAAAAGGAAAATGGCTGTTAGGATGAAAAGAGTTTTAATCTTGTGAGGCCCTGACGGGGTCTTGGGGACCCTCAGGGATCCCTGGAGCACAGTGTCTGAACTGCTGCTTTCCTGGATTATTGATGCCTCATGGAGAGAGTTGCGTTAGGTCAGCTGAAGGCTTCCCTTCTAGTCTTTGAGTCTGTGGTTCAATCCTGAGGTCAGGGAGACACAAAAGAAACCCGACCTCACCTGATTGAGTCTCGTCAAGGAGAAAAAACCACTCACCATTACCAATCGATGTGGCAGTCATGGTGGCCCTCTGGAGTGAGCTGCAGAGGGGGGAGCTAGTGAAGGTTTCCTGCATGGAATAGAGGTGACTTCCCACACCTGATCCTGCATCACAGACCCCTGGGGAATTTGTTAAAAGTTCATGTTCCTGGGTCCCACTCCCACAGACTCCATTTCAGCAGCTCTGGAGTGAGGCCCGAGAATCTGAACTTCTAGAAGGCTCCTGGGCTTTTGTGATGAGAGGCCAGGTTTGGAAACAAACACTGATATATAAAAGTCAGTGGCAGACATGGGTTTGGACAGAAGAATTTAGGGGCCATTAGAGGCAGCACCGTGACACAGATATGGTCTAAAACAGGGTTTCTCACCTTCAGCTCTCTGGACATTTTAGACCAGGTAACTCTTAGCTGTGAGGGCCTGTCCTGTGCATTGAAGGATGTTTAGCAGCACCCTGGGCCTCTACCCACTCGGTTCCAGTAGTGGCCCTCTCTGGAGCTGTGACAACCAAAAATGTTTCCAGGCATTGCCAGCATCCCTTAGGAGGCAAAATCACCCCCTGTTTGAAAACTACCTGTCTAAAAGAAGCCAACATGGTCAAGGAACAATAAAGAGTGTGTTTCCATGGATCTAAGTGATGAAGGACCTGAATGCTGGTCCCTTCCAGCCCACAGGTCCAGCCCACATGGTCCATTAAAGGCAGGAGGGAAAATTTGTGGTCATGTAAATGGGAGAGTGGGTGTGACACAGTGAAAGCTGAGTGAGTAATTACTCTGGAAGCTGCACATAAGATTGTTCGAAGAAAAAGTTCTCAGCATCCATGATCTCCTTTCCCTTTAGAACCCATCTTTTTAAAGAAGTGGTGTGTCTAGGTAGAAGGTCAGTGACTTGAGCTCTTCCTTTCCCTTGGGGAGAAACAGAGAGTGGAGAGATCTATAGAAGGTCACCACAGCCCTGTGCTCATGACAAGCCTCCCAGCTTTGCTTGAACCATCTCCTCCAAGCCTGGGCCCTGGGATCTCTGATGGGTGTCATTTCTCTGCAGAACAAAGTGTTCATCTACCGAGGGAAGGAGTATGAGCGAAGAGAAGATTTCCAGATGCAGCTGATGAGCCAGTTTCCCAACGCAGAGAAGATGAACACAACCTCTGCCCCCGGGGATGATGTGAAGATTGCCCCAGGCCAGTGTATCCTTAAAGAATGCCCCAGCCAAGGGCCAGGCATGGGCAGCCCTGCCGGGACTTCAGTCCACAGAGCCCCGTCTTAGAGCTCAGAACTGCTGCCAGAATCACTGCAGTGGTGCCAATATTAGCGTCCAGTGTGGGACCCTAAAAGAACCCATCTCAGGAAACCCTACATGTTGCATTCGTTGATAAATTCACTCACTCACTCACTCATTCCTTCATTCTTGTGATGAGTACTACCAGCCCTGACTCTGCCAAGCCTTGTGCAAGGCATTGGAGACCACACTCACAAAGCGGTTTTACCTCCAGGGAGCTTTCAGTCTAACAAGTAAAAGACATTGAACAGCTAATTGCATTGTGAAATATGCATTTAGAAAAATGTGATCAATGCTAAAAGAAAGCCCTTCAGCTTGCCGTGATTGGGAGGGCAGGGAACGCTTCCTTGAGGAAGGCGATGTTGAAGGTGAGTAATGAGCCAAAGGTTAGTGGGAGGTGGGAAAAATGTCCCAGACAGAGGGAAGAACCATCCGCCGCAAAAGCAAAGGTTCCAAGAACTGAAATGGTGCCACACTGCCCTTATAATAAAATCAAAACTCCTGACCAAGGCCTGCAAGGCTGTCTGTCCATCATCTGACCCCTTCCTGTGTCTCCAGTGTCATCGCCCCCGACTCTTCCTTCCCTTTCCCTCCGGCGACACACATCTTGTTTCTGTTCCTTAAACACGCCCAGCTTGTTCCCGCCTGTGGGCCTGTGCATTTTCTCTTCCCTCTGCTTGGAATGCCTTTCCCCCGGCCCCTTTCTCACCCATCAGATCCTAACTCAGTGTCACCTCCCACAAGAGGCCTTCCCTGGTCACCCTATCGGAAGCCTTCTGGACTCTGTTACCTCAAACCCTGTTTGTTTGCTTTAGAGAATTGATCTCAGTCTGTTGTTATCTGTTGTGCTTTCAAAGATAGAACTAGAACAGAAGCTCTGGGAGGGCAGAGACCTGCGCTGCCTTGCTCACTGCAGTAATCCCCAAAGCCAACTCTCAGAAAGTACTTGCTGGTTAACAGAAAGAGAAAGAAAACAAGAGAGAAGGAAAAAGAAAGAGGAGATAGAGGAAGGAGGGAGGGAGGCATCGATGGAGCCAGCTCTCTGGAGCACACAGAAGGCCAAGGTGACAGGACGTGGTGCTAGTGAGGTTGGGTAGAGCGTGGTGGAAATGGGCTCCACTGCAGCAAAGCATAATGTTCCTAAGACCGGTTCTGACGCTGGGCTGGGTCAGGGCTCAGGGGGTCAGAGAGGGTACAGACCCAAGGATAAGGCAGACAGCTGAGCGACGGGGGAGGGTGTACGTTAACCTAGCCTGGCTCCTGTGTTGCACCCTGTAGCACAAATTAAGTTACATCCTTTAAAATGGGGCTGACAGGTTGCATGGCTGGTCTGCTAAGTCTGCCGAACCTTAATCCAAATATTTTCCCCTCGGGTGATAAATATTCATCTGTAACCTTTTCATTGTGCTCGCCTGCCCTTCGTGCCTGCTCTACCATGGTTATTTGCAGGAGGAAATGCAACCGGTGGTGGGCCTGGCTGGTTACAAATGGGAGTTTGGTTATAGGCGAGACATGGGATTAGTACTAAGGCCCTTCTAAGTGGATATCCTGGTGTTGAACAACTCTGTGACCTTTTAACTCGTGGTGGGAGGGGAGAGCACGTGTGACTGGGCCACGTCATTATACGCAGGCCTGATTCAGCTCCAGGAACCAGGTAGAAAAGGGAAAGCGGGAGGGCTGACATTTGCTAAATATCCTCTTCATGCCACACGTGAGACTGCGTGTTTTATAACTAATTTTTCTAATCCCCATACAACCCTATTAGGTGGGTATTGATTTTCCCTATTTCACAGAGAAGGAACATACAGGGCAGAGAGGTAAGGTGGTTTGCCTAGGGTTACAAAGCTAGTTAATGATGGAGTTGAGATTTGAACTCCAAGATCTGTCTCAAAGTCTGCATTCTTTCTGTAATGCCATTGTTTTGTTTAAGATTAATGAACAGAATGTTCTTTATTAACTATTGTAACATGATGGCGTACCAGGCATTTTCATGCATTGTTTCATTTTATCCTCATAGTAATCCTATGAGTTGGGTAGTATTACTCTGCATTTTGCAAATAAGAAAACCGAGGCTCAAGAAAATGTAAGCAGCTTATACCAGGTCCCAGGAATTGATGGAACTAGGATTTGAACTCGGGTTGGATTTTTGCCAAAATCTAAGCTCTTAAGGCTCTGTTCTCTTGCCTTTACGTGTTGCAAAGCTGACAAGCAGTTTGAAAAGGGGACAAATCTCATGTCTTCTCACTTAGGTATCCAAGTAGTGGAAGACATTTGAAAGCAAAGGTCTCTTTGTTGGGTGTCTCCTGTCCCCCGCCCTCTCCTCTGCCTAGACCTTGGGGCTACAGTTCCATGTATAGATGCAACACGGTTCCATGCATAGATTCAACACATGGTGAGAGAGTCAAGCCATGCATCCTACTGGATGTAATCGGAGGGCTCTGATGTCACTGGCTTCTCCAGGACAGGTTTGGATTCTTCTCTTGGGCCAAGTCCAATTGCTAAGATCAGTAGACACGGTTTAGAACCTACTTTATTTATTTATTTTTTTAACGTCTTTATTGGAGTATAACTGTTTTACAATAGTGTGTTAGTTTCTCCTTTACAACAAAGTGAATCAGTTATACATATACATATGTTCCCATATCTCTTCCCTCTTGTGTCTCCCTCCCTCCCACCCTCCCTATCCCACCCCTCTCGGTGGTCACAAAGCACAGAGGTGATCTCCCTGTGCTATGCGGCAGCTTCCCACTAGCTCTCTATTTTACATTTGGTAGTGTATATATGTCCCTGCCACTCTCTCACTTCGTCACAGCTTACCCTTCCCCCTCCCCATGTCCTCAAGTCCATGCTCTAGTAGGTCTGTGTTTTATTCCCGTCCTACCACTAATCTCTTCATGACATTTTTTTTTCTTAGATTCCATATATATGTGTTAGCATACGGTATTTGTTTTTCTCCTTCTGACTTACTTCACTCTGTATGACAGACTCCAGGTCTATCCACCTCATTACAAATAACTCAGTTTCATTTCTTTTTATGGCTGAGTAATATTCCATTGTATATATGTGCCACATCTTCTTTATCCATTCATCTGTTGATGGACACTTAGGTTGCTTCCATATAGAACCTACTTTAAAACAGGGGTTGGCAGACTTCTCTGTAAAGGACCAGATAGGACATATTTTAGTCTCTGTGGGCCATGTGTCTCTGTCACAATTACTCAACTCTGCTGTGGTGGGAGAGCAGCCATAGGTGGTACATAAATGGACGGGTATGACTGTGCCCCGATAAAACTACATTTATGAACACCGAAATTTGAATTTAATATATTTTCACACATCACATAATACTCTTTTTTTCAAATATTTTAGAATATAAAAAATATTCTTAGCTGTGAGCCATACAAGAACAGGCAGTGAGCAGGATTTGACCCAAGGGCCACAGTTTGCCAATCCTGCTCTAGACTTAATCCAGGGTGATTTCCCTCCCAGAGAAGGCTGTTTGCTATTTGACTTGAGAAGGAAGGTAGTTTTCCTGATTATGGAAATCCTTCCAGTGAGGCTTATTCATTTGTGTTAAGTATTGCTCGCTCTTGCCCTCTCCTCTGTGTGTGTGTGTGTGTGTGTGTGTGTGTCTGTGTGTGTTTCCTGATTATGGAAATCCTTCCAGTGAGGCTTATTCATTTGTGTTAAGTATTGCTCGCTCTTGCCCTCTCCTCTGTGTGTGTGTGTGTGTGTGTGTGTGTGTGTGTGTGTGTGTCTGTGTGTGTGTGTGTGTCTGTGTGTGTGTGTGTCTGTCTGTGTCTCTGTCTCTCTCTGAGGCACTCTCATTTAATGTGGAAATACTCTTCAGAGGTAAAACAATTAAAGCCCCAACACATTAGTATGAAGTGAATTTATTGGGGGAGGGGGATTAAATTTAACTTGGAATTATATTTTGGCCATTTCTTATGTGTGAAAGAGCCCTAGCCTCTGCATCAGAAAGCTCACAGTCTGGTGGGGAAGCAACAGAAGGGAGAAGAGAGGGAGCTGGAGAGATAAGAGTCGTAAGTACAGATGCATTGCTTTGGAGGGTCAGGAAGGAAAAGGACACCTGGATGAGGATAGATTGAATGTTCATGGAGCTATGGGGAAATAGTCCAAACAAAGGGAACAGTATAGTCTGTTGGATACTCAGAGATAACGGTGGGAAATGAGTTGGAATCATATTAGAATATATGAATACTCCATATTCAAATATTGGCATATTTGAATGCCAATGAGGAGTCTGTGATTCCTTAGTTGGCAGAAGTGTCAGGCTTAGGGGAAGAGTTTTTGGAGTTATGGTGGTCATCAGGTAGAATAGAGGGATGAGAGTACTTGGATACCTGAAGAAGAGAGATGGGTAAAGAAGCCATGGAAGGTAGGGAAAGGGAAGTAAGGTCCAGAGATGGGACCGGTGACTACTGACCTTGTTTATTTGGCTTGCCATATTATCGATTTACAATGAATAAAGACCTAGAATAGTCATGACAAAGATCTGGCACACATGATGCCTCTCCTGTATCCTGTGCCCATGGCAGGCATCACTAATCGATCATGGAACTCTTTCCCACTGAGCCTGGACATGGCCTTACATTCCTGCCCCAGACAGTTACTCTCAAACTTTCAGAGTTGGAGTACAAAATGAATGCATTTGCCTTCTCTAAAGCAGTGCTTCTCAAACTGGTGCGTGCATATGAATCACCTGCGTATCTTATAAAATACAGACTCTGATTCAGTAGGTCTGAGGTGGGACCTGAGATTCACCAGTTCTAACAAGCTCTCAGGTGATGGGGATGCTGCTGGTCAGAGGGCTGCACTGAATAGAAGTCTGGAATCAAAGAACCCTGACCTTAGGGTTAAAAGACCCAAATACAGGCCCTTGCTCTGTGCTCACAAGCTGTGTGACCTTCAACAGGTTGTCCAGCTTCTTTGACCTTGATGTCCTTGTCTCTGGAAAGTATGATTTACGTTAACGACGCTGCTCGGCAAAACCGGAGAGATGCAAGGAGACCATGGGGAGACGTGCGCTGCAGTTGATGGACAGCTATAAATGCATTAGGCGTTATTCTTGTTAATGATAATAATATAGCAATGATAATGATAATTAAGGACTACTAACCAACTGTTAGCAGAGGCTGAGCCCTGGCATGGGTTGCAAGTGACGGGCAGCTCTGATGAGGACCACGGTGACTGCTAACTGGTCACTAGGACCTAGTTGGCAGCCAGCACCCTGAGGCTGGTCACTCATTAAAAACTTGGGCCCAGAAGGACTGTCCTGGGAGGTCTCACCTGGGACCTGCTGTGCTTGGAGCTGTCCCCCCGACCGAGATGTTGTGAGCTCTTAACTGCAGGAATCACAGACATCCAGTGTTTCACTGTCCAGCCCGTCTTGGATGAACACCCAAGGTTCAAGAATAAGCCGGTGCCTGACCAGATTATGAAGTAAGCCCCACAGATCAGGGGAGGGAGTGTTGGGGAGGAGCATCCCATGGGGCTGCCAAGCCGAGCTGGTGGCAGGACAGGCCCTGGTGTCTTCTAGTTCCTTCCCTATCTTAGCCAGCCTGTCCTCCCTTTTCCTCTTGGGAGAAGCATCGCCTCTCCCATGACCCCTTTGGGCTCTGCCCCTGAAAAGGTTGACACCAGAGATGGCCAGGGGGGAGCGAGGGGTGAGGCTCACCTTGTAGCAGAGCGAGTCCTCAGGAAGCAGCAGTGGGCTTTGCTGAAGTGGGCGTGGCGAGCCGGTTGCTCAGGTTGATCCCAGAGTGGCTCCAGAAATCCACAGCCAGAGAGCATGGGCAGACAGGCGACAGGCAGGTGGGGGACAGGGACGTTGCTCAGGTCGAGCACTTTGTCCAGAGGGACATCTTTTAGGCATTTGTTAAGGTCGTGCATTGACAATGGTTGTGTTCAGATTACGATGTAAAAGGGACATTAGAGGAATTCCCTGGCTGTCCAGTGGTTAGGACTCAGCGCTTTCACTGCTGAGGGCCCCGGTTCAATCCCCGGTCGGGGAACCCACAAGTTGTGAGGCACAGCCAAAAAATAAAATAAAATACAATACAAAATAAAGAATAAAATAAAATAGGGGACATTAGAGGAAGCAGCATGAAGGCAGGTGTGATCTGTTTAATACCCGATCGCAAGGTCAGGGATGAGGCAACAAAGCAGGGCATCGGTGGGATCTGCGGGGCACCACGCTGCCCCCTCCAAGCTGTCTGGCTCACCCCACTCAGGCCCAGGCACCCAGTTTAGCACCTTGAGTGGCTTAGGAAAAGACCTCTCTGGGAAGATCTGTTGGAAGCAGGAGCTCGTTTGTGAGAGGAAAGGCCTGTTCCTGCGGCGAGAAGCAGCCTCACGCCAGTGCAGGCGGCTGAGCAGATACTCAAGCTCAGCTTGGAGCTCAGCCTCCCGTCACCTCTCGGTCAGGCACCCTTGGGCAGGGGATGACCACCATACAGCTAGCACCATGCCCTGCTGACCCTGATGTTAGAACCGCCCGAGAGGTTCAAGGGAGAGTGATTTGGGGGATGGCTGGGACACCTAAAGAGATCCTTGGAAGATACCCCTGGGACATTAGCCTAGGACCTTAGACGTATCCAGACCCTTCATTGAGATCACAAGAAACAATCACCCAGGCACCACTCTGTGCATTAATGATAGAATTCCAACTTTGGGGGTACCCTAAGGGGTGCTATGTTCTCATGAGGGCATAAGACCGACTAGCTTCTAAACCATCTTACAAGGAAAGCCTGGTTTTAAATGTTGCAGCGAGGACTCTGCCAGACCTGGAGTTTACTGTAGTGGGCCTCCCTGGACAGTACAGGGTCAAGTCAGGTTTTGCCATCAGGAGCCTCAGCCTCTTCCTGTCTTGCAGCTTTTATAAGTCCAACTACGTGCAGAAGTTCCACTACTCCCGGCCAGTGCGCAGGGGGACCGTTGACCCTGAGAATGAGTTTGCCGTAAGTATCTCCCCTACCCTTTGGCAGCCTTGATCGTTGCCCAGGGCCTCCTTTACCAACCAGAGCCTGCACCTGCCAGAATCAGAATTGGGAGGGCATCTGATCCAAAGCCAAAGGAAGGAACACTAACTTCCATTGGTATGATGACACCCATTCTCCAGGCTCTTCCGTTGGGTTTGTTTTCTCATTTCTTGAGCCTCTCCACTCTCAAGATGTGACCCAGGCCTGGCGTGAGATGCACCTTTCAACCACAGGGAGTTCACAGTCCCCAGTGTCACTGTGTGTTTCCCAGCCAGGACCTACCTGTCTTCTATTCCCAAGGGCCGAGGCTGGCACGAGGAGACAGCTCCAAGTCTCTCTCAGCTCTTTCCCTTGGACTGTGATTCTTTGCACTGGGGGAGTCACTGCCCCTTGAAGAATCTGATGAACACTGTAGACCTCCCCCCAGAAAATGCAGGTGGATGCATTCAATATTGCCTAAAACTTCTGCCTGTTCAGAGACCCAGGTTAAAACTTACTGGACCTAAATCCAGGGAAAACTTAAACTTCACCTTGGGAAAGAATTCTTCAGGGTAAGGTGGGAGTGTATTTCTGAGTCTTGTAGTTTTTATTCTGATTCCGGGTGGATAGGAGCCCTGGGGGCCTGGCTGGGTTCCCACCAAACTCTGATGGTCAGGTTTCATGTGTGTTGCTTTCCTGCCCTCGCCGCCCCTGCCCACGGGACAGTCGATGTGGATCGAGAGGACCTCCTTTGTGACCGCGTACAAGCTTCCGGGCATCCTGCGCTGGTTTGAGGTGACTCACATGTCCCAGGTGAGTCTGTGGGGCTCAGGAGGCTCCTGAGACTGGAAAAAGGGAAATGTTTTTGTTCAAAGCCACAGCAGGAGTCCAGGAATTCTGGTGCAGGAAGGGACCTGAGGCAGCATCCAGTTTACCTGCTTTCAAATTTTTTTTTTTTTAAGCATCAGATAACTGTTTTTTCCCTGCAAATGAAAGGTACCATAGAATCCGGTAATAAAGCTGATGAATGGGGAGCTTCTGTGGTTGGGTGCAGGGGGAGGAAGAGGGCCTGGAACTCACTCGGCACAATCACCCTCTCATATCCTCCCCTCCCAACAGCCCTTTGGGGACCCCTCTGCAGAATCTCACTATGAATCCATTTTATACTTGGATAAACTGAAGCTCAGAGAAAGGAAATTACACAGAGGCAAAGCTCTGGCTAGAATGCAAGTATTTGAACTCCATGGTGTAGATAGAAGGTATTTTGCTTCTCAACACACTTCAGGGTCTCCATGTCCTCAAACAGCTGGGGATCTTGCAGCCCTCAGGATGCAAAGGACAATCCGGTGAAATCTGAGAAGCAGGGACATATTCAGGATGTCTTATTCACTTATTCGTTCAACAAATATTTAATGAGTACCTAACACATGTCAAGCACCTAGAGATTTTGCAATGAAGCTTACATTCTAGTGGCAAAGACACACTAAAAAGCCTAAGTAAATATATACTATGTCAGGTGGAGATAACCACTATGGAGAAAAATAAAAGAGAAAGGTGATGAAGGAGTGGTGGGTATTTTAAGTAGGATGGTCGTAGAAAGACTTCCTGCTAAATGGCTTTTGATCAAAGGCCTGGAGGAAGTGAGGACGTGGTCCTTGCAGGTACCAAAGAGAAGGACATTCTAGCAGAGGAAATAGCAAGTGCAAGGGCCCTGGGACAGAATGGGCTTATGTCTGAATCAGAACAAGTGAGGGGGGAGTAGCAGTAGTCTGATAGCAGGTCATATAGGACCTTGTAGGCACCATAAGGACTTGGGCTTTTCCACTGGGTGAATCTGAGTCACAAGCAGAGGAGGGACATTGTCTGACTGACGTTTTCAAGCTACTCTATGATCAGCATTGAGACCATCCCCCTTCAGCCCTTAAGGGCCCCCAGCAGCCAGGTGGTCCTCCAATCCCCTTTTCACAGTCATGGCGTAGACCTTAGGGAACATATAATAATGATGATGACATCAACAGACATTACTGAGCATGTGCCAAACTCTTCATGTGCGTGACCTCATTTAAACCCCTCAACAATGCTGCGAGGTAGATATTATTATTCTCCCGTTTTACAGATGAGGAAACCGAGTGAGTTAATGGGTTGCTCAAGGTTAGTAAAAGAGGTGAGGTTTGGCTATAACCTCTCATACCAGGCCCCTGGAGGGACTCACTCTCTCCTCTTTCCTTAACATGTCCCCAGCCCACCCCAATAATTAGTGCCCTGGAGAGGAAGAACCTACTCATGCCCTTTATTCATGGGACACATCGGTGCATGATAAGCTTGGATAAGTGTCCCAGGTGCTGTGTCAAGGACCTTGTAACATTATCCTGTTTAATCCCACAAAACCGTGTGAAGTACATCATATTATGAATCCCATTTTTGAGGTGAGAAATCAGAAACTTTCTACTAAGCCGTAGTCTCTACCCATTGGCCCTGGCTATGCCCTCTCCTCTGGTGGTGCTCAGTAAGGTGCCTCTCCTCCTTTGCTGTCCCCACGGGACTGTAGGCAGAATGAAGGAATTCCTGCCTGCACTCTCTGAACGCCCCATCTCCCGCCATGGTATCTCACTTCCTGATAGACTACATAATTTGCCTGTGTGTTTATTTTTAATATCTAGAATTTTAAATATAATGACATCATAATATAAGCTCCACTAGACTGTGAGCTCCAGGAAGACAGATTTTTGTCCGTTTTGTTCCCTGCCATATCTCTGAGTGCAAGGAATAGTCCTAGACACATAATTGGTGCTCAAGAATAGTTATTAAGGGACTTCCCTGATGGTGCAGTGGTTGAGAATCTGCCTGCCAATGCAGGGGACACGGGTTCGAGCCCTGGTCCAGGAAGATCCCACATGCCATGGAACAGCTAAGCCTGTGCGCCACAACTACTGAGGCTGTGCCCTAGAGCCCACGAGCCACAACTACTGAGCCCGTGTGCTGCAACTACTGAAGCCCGTGTGCCTAGAGCCTGTGCTCCGCCACAAGAGAAGCCACTGCAATGAGAAGCCCACTCACTGCAACAAAGAGTAGCCCCCGCTCACTACCACTAGAGAAAGCCCACGCACAGCAACAAAGACCCAATGCAGACAAAAATAAATAAATAAATTTATATATTTTTTTAAAAGTTATTAAATAAATCCATCAACCGATCACTCAATATGCAGAAACCCATAATATATGAAGTGCTTATCTTGTTTTATGAACTCAGGATTCTGAAATTAGGAAAGAAATAGTCAACATTTTTGTTTCACTTCTTTTATCCTGATATCCTCTGATAGAAGGGATTGGGAAAACCTCCAAAAAGTTGACCAGAGTGACTTCATCTCTGATAGCCTCCCTCATTTGAGTTACCAAGAATTTCAGGATGTCTCAGACACAGAAGTTTCATGGGTGCTGAGTGAATTCCTCTCCAAGCATTTGTTTTTGTGGTATAGAATTTGTATCTTGTTCTTGGTTGTTTCTTTTATGAATTGTCATGACTACAGTACTGTTTGTACAGGGAGGTGTTTTCTGATGGGAATCAAGTGTAAGTTCTGCTTATTGAGGGTCCTTTCCTTTTTCTTGGCCCTGAGAATATGTAATCTTTACAAGAAGTCCTGAGCTGGGGGTCAGAGACCCAAATTCAACTTGGTTATTAACAAGCTATATGATGTTGGACAAACACAGTGTATCTCTGGCCTTAGTTTTCATCATCTGTAAAATAGACATGAAAAAACTATGGAATTTCAGAGCTGAAAGACACTCTGAAGGTCATTTAATCCAAGAGCTACAAATTCAAATACCTTCAGAGCCCAGGAAGATACTGTAAATATGTGAACGCATCCCATTAAGACAACGGGGAGTGGTAGAAGCTGTGGCAAACTCCTTCTAGCTGAATTAGTTTTTTAAAAAATTAGAACTTATGTGCTGGCTAAACGACAGACCCAGGGCCAGTTTGGCCTACACATCTCCAGTGTGCAACCCCATTCCTAGTCCTTGTCCCTTTCAATTATTTTGCGTATGAGAAAACTGAAGCTCAAAGATGGGACTTGAACTGCCAAAGTGATCAGCGGTAGAAGTAGGTTGTAATAATAATGTCTATCTTACGCAGTTCAGAGGTTTCCTAAGAGGATTTATGAAGGTGGTAATGTGGGAGATGCCTTTGAGTAATATGAAACACCACTCGATTGCAAGGGATTATCACCACTTTCCCAAGTGCCTTTAAAATTGTTTCCAAAGTACAGTTATTCCTCAGTATCTGAGGGTGTTGGTTCTAGGAGCCTCCTCGGATACCAAAATCTGCAGTTGTTTAAGTCCCTTACATAAAAGGGCATAAAATACAGTTGGGCCTCTGTATCAGTGGTTGGTTGAATTCGTGGTTGGTTAAATCCAAGGATGCAAAACCCAAGGGTATGGAAGGCTGACTGTATTTTCCAGGATAATTCATTTTCCCCGCACAGCAAGCTGGGCAAGGGCTATACACCTGTGCTGCCGGTAAGGAAACTGAGACTGAGCTTAGGAAAGACACCAGAGATTTGAGGGCTTGACCAAGTCCTAACAACCAGTGTATGGCAAGTTTGGTAGCAGAGTGTGGTGTGTATGTCGGGAAGAATCTCGCCTTTGGAATTCGGACACTGGCGCTCTCTCCCCAGCGCTGCCCCATCTACCCTTAGGTGAAGGACTTACCTGTTGTTGGGGGAATTGAATGAGAGCACGTGTGGGACACACCCAGCATGGGCTGGCACAGAGGAGGCAGTGCACAAATGGCGCCGTCTCTTTTACCGTGATCAGTGCTTTTATAACTGTTACCAGCTCCGGACCTCCACGTCTTCCACCAAATATGTAACCCGCATCACTCTGCTCTGAGAGTGACATACTCATCTACACAAACGTCCAGAGCTGAGAATCCAAAGGAGCGTTCATTCTCATTCTCTGTCCTGTTGTCTGTAACGAGGTTAAAGATGTCGGGATACAAAAATAGCTTCAGAAGTGAGGAAGAAAGCCAATCAACAGGACTTTCCATTTTTAATAACTCGCCGTCAAGCATGAGGCTCTCAGACATACCAGGCTATGGTTGAAATCCAGGTGTGGCACTGGGCTCAGTCCAAGTGGTTGTGATAGATTTTCCTTTAGAACTCAGTCTAGACCTCAGATTGGAGAAGCCCCTGCAGGGTTGGTCTGTGTGCTTGATAGAAAGTGGACCATGGGTTGCAGCTTGTGGAACAAGGGCTGCCGCCTCTACCAGGCCGAGCAGCCTTCCCCGCCAGCTGTGTGTGTGTGTGTGTGTGTGTGTGTGTGTGCGCGCGCGTGTGCGCACACTCACATGTGTTTGCGTGTTTGAGTGTGTGTGTGCATGTGTGATGGAAAGAGGATGACATTGTGTGTCACTGTGTCTTGTATCACAGAGAGAGAGAGGAGAGAGCCTACGCCCAGGGCCTTCTCACTGCAGAGACGGCCATTTTCAAAAATGTCCAGAAACAAGGAAGGGGGAGCGAGGAGGCTAAGATTTCACAGGGATTTAAGGAAATGGTTTAAAAAGATGACCGAGAGCATGGCTGTAGAGGCTGGTTCTCCCTTTCACATATACTCAACGGTTAACAATAACTAGCAGGTGCACTTTTTAAAGAACTCCGCTATAAGTCAAGTGTCATATTATCTCAACTAATCTTTGCTATGTCCCCACTGAAGCAGGCCCTGTAGCACCACCACTGAACAGATGGTAACACTTAGGGTTCCCTCCAGGAAGTTTTCCCAGATTACTTCACCCTTCCCTCCAGCCCCACCCACCCTGCCAGGGAGTCTTCCCTTCTCAGGACAGCTGCTACTCCCTGTCCTGATACCTACAAGAGTTAATAACAATAACTACCAGCTACTTTTTGAAGTAGGTTTTCTTATCCTCGTTTTACCAGTAAGTCAACTGAGGCTCAGAACGTTTAGGAAACTTGCCCAAGGTCACACAGAAAAAATGGCTGAGATTTGCACTCATTTTTATTCGCTTAGTTTAGTTCAGGAGTCAGGAAACTGTGGCCTATGAGCCAGAGCCCACCTGCGCCTAATTTTGTAAGTAGTTTTATTGGAACCACCATGCTCATTGATTTACATATTGCCTGTAGCTGATTTCTTCCTACAGTAACAGAGTTGAGTTGTTGCCACAGACAGCATCTGGCCCTTGCACAGAAAAAGTTTGCAGACTTCTTGCTTAGTGTTTTACTCTCGATCCCATGCTCTTGGGAACCACTGTTAATGCCAGTTAGCACCTGATGGCGCTCTGTTTATCTTGCTTTCTAAGAGGTGTTGAAGACGTGGTTAGTTTTATCTTCCCAACTAAACCGAATCTACCTTGGAGCAGTGACCCCCTCATATAACAAGTCTTGGGACCTACTGTGGGCCAGGCCGGGTGATCATATCGTCAGCTGCTCTAATCCCTCCAGCTAAGTGCTCACACATAGTAGGTGCACAACCAATACCAGATGGGTTAAATTGGAGCGTCTTTCACCAAGTAATAAGAAAAAAAACCCTCCCTGGGGCGCACCCAGCCTCTGAAACCCCAGCGAGTGCCTGACACTTCCTGCCTTCATCTCCCCAGGGAGATCCCTCTCTTGCTAAGCACAAATTCAGCCTGTCTCTCCCCAGACAGCCGACAACCCCCAGGGCTCAGTAATTACCACAAGAGCCTGCTACAGCCCCTTGGGGAGCGTTGCCTCATTTGAATTCCAACCCCAAATGAAATCAAAACCAATAATTTTATGTTTTTAAAGCGACCTGCTGAGGCCCTTTCTTGGTGATCTCGTTTTCAACAGACCACAATTAGCCCTCTGGAGAACGCCATCGAAACCATGTCCGCGGCCAACGAGAAGATCCTGATGATGATAAACCAGTACCAGAGTGACGAAAGCCTCCCGATTAACCCGCTCTCCATGCTCCTGAACGGAATCGTGGACCCTGCTGTCATGGGAGGGTTCGCCAAGTATGAGACGGTGAGGGCTCCCCTCTCCAGGCCCTGGTGGGGACAGAGCAGTGGCAGGAGGGCCCAGAGCAGGCACAGCTGCATGCCACTCATCTTACTGTGGCTGTTTGTCCCTCAAAAGGACACTTCAGCTTGTTTGGACCTCATACACCTTCCAGAGTTTCTATAGCCTCACTCTCATCTCCTTCCCACCCTCAATGCCATGTTCTGTCAGGGGTCATAGAGGTCCCTTATCCCACTGGGCACATCGAGGTACCTTTGTCAAGAGGAGGCTCTGGGATGTCCACGAGCCAGACCATAAAAGTCAAGCGCCACAAATCAAAGTACATGCTACTTGTGTAAAGCCATCTCTTCTATAGATGATGGAAATGACCTCTAGAAATGGGAAGGAATGAAACACGGAATCTGTGAAAATACAGAAGGGATGGGAGATCGACTCTCAAGTGAGAGTTATAATCTAGATATTCAGGTCGTAAGGACCCTCCAGAAATCCCCACACATTTCAGCCACAGATTTCATTTCTGAGCCTCCTGGTGTCCGTGGCGAAAAGGGAAAAGCCATCAGTTATATGAGTCACATTTTCCACTGGGGGAAAATAATTACTCAATAAGGAGACATAACTTTTCCCAGCCCTGAAGTAGAATAGAAAGTCCGTATTTAGCTTTCACCTAGGCCATACGTTAATGGGACGCCGAGGGAAAAATGGACTCTTCATTCTCATAAATCTCATGATGGACTGACTCTTTATTATCTTTTCTATGTCATCCTTTGATATTAAACTAGGAATACAGCACAATAGTATAACTCACGGACAGTAATTCCAGTTAGTCCTTCCAGCTACCCTGGGACACCCCGTAGAGTCGTCCATTGGTAATCCTTTGTTCAGCCTTGAGGGGTGATATGTCTGTGTATATATGTGCACACACTGAGAACAGCAGCCAAGAAGGAGCTGGGGCTGCCAAGGTCACACACGATGAGGGAGGTGAGCTGGAAAGCCCACCAGGTGAACTTCCTTGCTGAGTTTTCTCGCCTGGGACGGTGTCTTGACTGTGCAGCAGAATCCCCGGCAGGGCTTCTTCACACACAGCTGCCTCCACCCCACCTCCGACCCCAGAGGTTCTGATTCAGTGCGTCCGGGTGGGGCCTGAGAATTTGCATCTCTGGCAAGTTCCCAGGTGATGCTGCTGCGGGTCCAGAGACCCCTCTTCAAGAACAATTTCCCTGGGGTTTGTGACCCTTTCCCAGGGGATACCGATCTGAGCCCCGGGAAGAGGAAACGTCAGTCCCTACACGTCCCTGACTGTTGCTCCTCCACGTAGGAATGGCCTCATTCCTGCCCCTGTCAAGTGGAACCCTCTCCCGGTGCCAGAGGGGTGGGTCGTGGGGTCCACAGCAAAGGAACAGGAAACCCCCAACGTCTGTTTGTCCTGCTAGGCCTTCTTCACTGAAGAGTACACCAGGGGCCACCCCGAGGACCAGGACAAGCTGAGCTGCCTCAAGGACCTGATTGCGTGGCAGGTAAAGCAGAGGCGGACTGGGGTAGGCCAGCCCTGGGTCCGTCCTTTCCCCTCCCCGGTTCGCCTGCCCTCTGCTAGCCTCTGGCTGGTATGGCCGACTTTCATACTGCTCTCCTGCCCTCTGGCTTTTGGCCTTTCTTCTGACTCTGTCTTCACCTGAGCAGGTGCATCGTGGAAGCGGGATTTGGGGCACTGCATCCTTGGGGTGCTGCACCGGCGCTGGGCAGTGATGCTGTGCCGCGTGTTGCTAAGACTGCCCTGTTGGGTGTTGAATTCAGGAGGTGGCTTCTCCCAGGGGGACTGAAGTGAAAGCCAGGGTCCCGCGCACCTCCCACCACCTCCCACCACACCCAGCACCCGCCCATCAGATAATGGAAGACTTCGGCCCCTACTCCACCTCACCTCCTACTAAGGCTGACCCAGTTTGTTGCAGATAATGCTCAGATGGATATCAGGTTTCGAAAATCATCGAGGCCTCGGTTTGGTTGGTTTTCAAGCAAAGGGTCTGCACTCTGCACAAGCTGCGCATCCCTCCGGAGCCCAGCCCGGCACCTTGGAAGGACTGAGGACTGTCCTTCGCGCCTGCTTTATCCTGCCATCTGCTTATCTGCCCTCTCCTTGCATCCTTGTCCCTCTGTCCCTTCCCTCCACGATCTCTCTGACTCTTGCTGTGCACGTGTCTCTGTCTTTCTCCTCTCCTTAGAAGTTCTGTGCTTCTCCCCGTCCCCTCTCTGACTCTGGCCTGTCTCTGCTGCCCCCCTCACACCTCACTCCTGGCTCTGCTTCCCTTCCTCATCTCTCTCCACTGCCCTCCCTCCTTCTCTGCATTTTCTCTGGCTCCCTCTTCCGTGTTTTCTCTCCCTGCTGCTCTCTGCCACTCCCTAGAGAAGAAACAATCCACAGACCCCTCGCCCACAGGCATTCAGAGGACCGGGCTCCTGGTCTAGGCCTGCAGCAGCCCCCCCTCAAACATCTCTCCCTGCTTTCCACGGACCACCCAGCACCCAGGACGCAGGGTGGGCTCTGGAGGGTGTGCTGGGGGGAGGCTGGGGAGGCGAGCAGGGCAGCAGGGGGCAGCGTCTGCAGCTGCTGGCCCTCCCTCCTCCCTTCTTGGCAGTCACAGTGCAAAGAAAAGCGAGCTACTGTGGTAGGGAGTTTTTGTTACTCTAGGGGAATTAGGGAGTGAGAAGCTTTGGGTGCAGCCTCTTTTCTTAAAATAAGGATTCCTAATTCAGGTCCTTCTCTGCCTCTGCCAATTTATGCAAAGTGAGGCCTTAAAAATAAAACGCCAGGAGCTGCACAGATACACTCTCCTGAATGCATTTTGTGAGTCCGGAATTTTCTCTCCCTTCTTACCTTGTGCCACCTGTGAAACCCAGACATCCCCAAGAGCCCCAGCCTTCCGAGGTCATCACGTCCTTTAATACTCAAATAATGATACTCCCCCTCCCCATCCCCAACTTGGGAAGCAGGAAGACTCAGCTTTGGTTGGTTTCCTTCCTCAGCTGTTTCTGGGGTGTCCCAGGGAGGGCTGACATGTCACACAAATGTGATTGGTCGTTGGGTGTCATTCTCACTCCATATCACTGTCCTGGGCCTCTCTACTGTGCATGTCTTATCACCTGGTAATGGACTCTCTGGGCTGTATTCACTGCACCCAAAGCATGGACCAGACTGTGGCCTCAGAGCACAGCTGATACCAGGCCGTGCCTTCTAAGGAAATTCTTCCAAAGTCTTGCAGTTAATAGAGGGGCACCGCAAGCAAAGAAAGGAGACTTTGAAAGCATGTATTTGATGTTACAGCTTCTAAGAGCCTGCAAAGGGGATTGTCCTGGGCCGCATTCCTCCCACTCAGAGTCCAGCATCCTCAATACTCAAAAGATGCTGCCCTGCTCAGGGTGAAGGTGACCTTTTTTACTTTACACACAGCAGATTAGCTCTTCCATGTTATTCCATTCATTCTTGCAACTTATGTATATTTGAGTCCCAACTGTGTGCCAGGCAACAGAAATAAAGCGCTCGATAAAATTGTGGGCCTGCTCCCTCCCTTCCTTCTTGGAGCTTAATTATAGATTGGATCTTGGTTTGCCAAAGCCAGATTCACTTTGGATTTTCTCAAAGCACGAGACCCTTAGATTTCAAAGGGAGATGTACTTGCACCGCTAGCAACCCAACAGAAGCTAGAAGTGCAAAGTACATTATGTGTTCAAGATTTCATGGATTTCAAGAGTGATCGCTTCTTAATTTTTTTCTTTGTAAAGATTTTCTCTCTATTTATTGGCATGGAAAGATGTCTACAGTACATTCTTCTTGTAAACATTTCACGAAATATTACATACAGAAAACTACACGTAACAAAAATATACAGCACACTGAGTTGTCACAGTGTACACTTATGTGGCCACCACCAGATGAAGAAGCAGAATTCCTCTAGCACCCAGAAGCCTCTCTTGTGCCTTCTTTTAGTCATTGCCAGCCCTCCCAAGGTTGACCCCTCTCCTGCTTTTACAGTAACCATTTACTTGCTTTTTTTTTTTTGTGGTAATGCGGGCCCCCTCT
>NC_041215.1:1832590-1834588 GCF_002837175.3 Physeter macrocephalus
CTCCCTCTGTCGCGGCCTCTCCCGTTGCGGAGCACAGGCTCCGGATGCGCAGGCTCAGCGGCCATGGCTCACGGGCCCAGCCGCTCCGCGGCACGTGGGATCCTCCCAGACCGGGGCGCGAACCCGGTTCCCCTGCATCGGCAGGCGGACGCGCAACCACCGCGCCACCAGGGAAGCCCTTTACTTGCTTTTTAAAGATACTTTTTAACCACCCAGGCACTCATTTCTAAACACTGTAGTTCGCTTTTGCTTGTTTTTTTGTCCTATATATAAATGGAATCACACAGTGTGCATTCTTTTGTGTCTAACTTGTTTACTGTTACGTTTTAAAATTGATTCATTTTGTTGTACATAGCAATCATTCATTCATTTTCATTGATGTATAATAGTCTTCGCAGCTGGACTGTATAACTGTGCCAAAACATATTTACTTATTTTTCAACTGATGGGAGATTTGGGTTGATTTCAGTTTGAGGGTATTACAAGTCGTGCTGTTCTGAACATCTCTGTGTGTGTCTTTTTGGCACACACGTGCACAATTTCTGTTGGATGTATGTATACCTAGGTGTGGAATTGCTCGGTTATAGTATGTTAGACTATCTGGCTTTAACAGATAACTGCCAAACTTCTGTCACCATAGATTAGGTTTGTCAGTTCTTGAACGTCATAAAAATGGTATTATACAGTATGTGTTACTGTGTGTCTGGCTTCTTTTTTTCACTGTAATGCCTTTGCGATTCATCCAGGCTGTTACATGCAAGAGAAGTTTTTCTTTTTTTGTTCTAAGTGTTATCCATTGTGTGACTATACAATATACCAATAATATACCAATGTATTGATCCATTCTCCTGTTGATGGTGGGTTGTTTTCAGGTTTTGGATAGTGTGGAAAGAGTTGTATGAACATTCTTGTTCATGTTTTTTGATGGGCGTAAGCACTCAGTGTCCTCACTATCTATCTAGTAGTGGGAGTGCTGGGTCATGCGTTTATCTTTAGCCTTACTGGATACCAAGAAGCAGTTTTCCAAAGTGGCTGAGCCAATTTACACTCCCACCAAGAACTTCTGTGGGTCTGGGTTGCTCCACATTCTCGCTGACGCGTGATACTGTGAGTCTTTAATTTTAGTCTCTCTGGTGGTTGTGAGGTGGTATCTCAGTTTAATTTTAATTTGCATTTTCTTTGTGAGCAACGGTGTTCATCGCCTTTTCATGTGTTTATTGGCTAATTGAATAACCTTTCTGTGAAACTTTTGTTGAGATCTTTTACTTATTTTATTAACTGAATTGTCTTTTCATTAATAATTCATAGGAGTTTATATATATTCTAGATATGAGTCCTTTGTCAAATATATGTATTGCAAATATCTTCAGTCTGTGGCTTGTCTGTTTACTTTCTAATGATGTATTTTTGAAGAACAAGTTTGTAATTTTAATGAGGTCCAACTTATCAATTTTTTTAATGATTGTTACTTTTGTCTTCACTTTATGAAATCTCTGGCTATCCCAAGATCATGACAGTATTTCCTGTGCTTTATTGGGAAGTTTTATTGTTTTGTCCTATACTCTTAAGTCTATGATCCATTTTGACTGACAGGAGGTAAGGGGTAAATTATTTTTCTATACAGATTTCTAATTATTCCAGCACCATTTGTTGAAAAGACTATTACTTCTCCCAGCTTTGACATAAAGTGATCATATAGGTGTCAGTCTATTTCTGGACTTCCTACTCTATTCCATTGGTCTGTTGGTCCAATGCCATACTGTTCCTAATTACTGTAGCTTTATAGTAACTCTTGAGATCTGATAGTGACAGTACTGCCATTTTTTTTTCAAATTTGTCTTGGTCCTTCTAGTCCTTTGTATTTCCACATACATTTCTTTTTTTTTTTTTTTTTTTTTTTTAGGGCTGTGTTGGGTCTTCGTTTCTGTGCGAGGGCTTTCTCTAGTTATGGCAAGCGGGGGCCACTCTTCATCGCGGTGCGCGGGCCTCTCACTGTCG
>NC_041215.1:1834723-1926441 GCF_002837175.3 Physeter macrocephalus
CAGACGCGCAGGCTCAGCGGCCATGGCTCACGGGCCCAGCCGCTCCGCGGCATGTGGGATCTTCCCGGACCGGGGCACGAACCCGTGTTCCCTGCATCGGCAGGTGGATTCTCAACCACTGCGCCACCAGGGAAGCCCTCCATATACATTTTTAAATCAGCTTGCCAATTTCCACACACCCCCAAAACACATTGAGATTTTGAATAGGAATATATTAGGCACGTAGATTAATTTAGGAAGAATTTCTGTTTTAATGATAATTGATTCTTCCAGTACATGAATATGGAATCTCTCTCCCTTTCTTTAGTTCTTTAATTTCACTCAGCAAAGTTTTGTAGTTTTCACTGGAAAGGTCTTTCACAAATTTTATTAGATTTGCTTTAAGGTATTTGATATTTTAAACTATTATACATGGTATTTTTTAAATTTCTCTTTTTGTCAATATCATCACAATTTTTTTTTGGTATGTTTACCTTGTATCCAGCAACCTTACTAAATTCACTTAATAAGCAAATTGTTTGTACATTCTTTTGGATGTTCTACAGACAAACATATCTGCTAATATAAAAAGTTTTACTTCTTCTGTTCCAATCTTATACTGTTTAGTTATTTTTCTTGCCTCATTGCACTGATGAGTATAAGAAGAGAGAGAGTACATCTTGCCCTGATGTTTCCCACATCAGGGCAAGAGTCAGTATTTCACAGAGTGGGATGTTTTAAAGATGATGTCCCATTCTATGCCTAGTTTGCTAGTTTATCATGAATGGGTTTTTAATTTGTCAAATGCCTTTTATGCATCTATTGAGATACTCATATTGTTTTTCTTCATTATTATGCTAATTCAGTGAATTATATTAGTTGATTTTGGACTATTAAACCAACCTTGCATGTATGACATAAATCCCACTTGGTCATAATGTATTATCATTTTTATATATTTCTGGATTCTGTTTGAAAATATGCTCTTCAGGATTTTTGTGTCTATGCTCAAAAGAGATATTAACCTATAACTTTCCTTTTTTATAATATCCTTGTTCAATTCTTGTAACAAAGTTACCCTGGTCTCAAAAAGTAGGTTGAAAATTACTCCCTATTTTAAAAATTTTTAAGAGTTTGTATAAAGTTGGCATTTATTTATCGCTTAAATGTTTGCTAGAATTGGTCTGTGATGCCATATGGGCCAGGAATGTTTTAAAGTATGTATTTAATTTAATAGTTTTCAGATTTCCTATTTCTTTTGTCCCCTTTTTGGTAAGTTGTATTTTTCTAGCAATTTGTCCATTTTATCTAAATATTAAATTTATTGACATAAACTTTTCTATAATATCCTCTTATGATCTTTTATAATGCTTGTACTTCCTATAGTGATACTCCTTTTTAAATTCTGATATTGGTTATTGGTACCTTCTATTTTTTTTATTAGCCCTTTAAGGTGTTTATCAATGTTTTTGTCTTTTCAAAGAACCAACTTTTGGATTTGTCAATCCTCTGTGTTGTCAGTTTGTTTTCTTTTTCATTCATGTCCACTCTTACTTTTATTATTTCCTTCCTTTTTCTCTCTTTGGGTTTAGTTTGCCGTTCTTCTACTAATATCTTGAGATGGATGCTTAGCTAATTGATTTTCTGTCTTTTCTAACATGTAAAACTAAAGCTATACGTTTATCTCCATTAACAACTTTATATCTCACTAGTTTTTATATGTAGTATTTCCATTATCATTCTCTTCTCTTTTTTTTTATAATTTTATTTATTTATTTTTGGCTGTGCTGGGTCTTCATTGCTGCGCGCGAGCTTTCTCTAGTTGTGGTGAGTGGGATCTACTCTCTCATTGAGGTGGCTTCTCTTGTTGTGGAACGCGGGCTCTGGGCACTCGAGCTTCAGTAGTTGTGGCTCACAGGCTCTAGAGCGCAGGCTCAGTAGTTGTGGCACATGGGCTTAGTTGCTCCGTGGCATGTAGGATCTTCCTGGACCAGGGCTCAAACCCGTGTCCCCTGCATTGGCAGGCGATTTCTTAACCACTGTGCCACCAGGGAAGTCCCATTCCTTTCTTTTTTAAATAAAATCTTTGTCTTGTTTCATGGATAGAAATTTTTTTCTTTTTCTATATATTAGTTATTAAAAAAAATAGTTTTCTTAAGCTCTCTTCATTCTCTGTTTCTTCCACGTTAGTCCATTCATTCTTTTCTTCCTCTCTCCCTTCCTCCCTTTTTGCTTTTCTTCCTATCTGTTGGTTCTGATCTCTGTCTTTCACACTGGAGAATTTCCTTCAATGCCTGGTGATCCTTGGCAGTCTGTTCATAGTAAAGAGTGGGGCACTAAAAAAGCTGAATGCATTTCTATGCACATGAGAGAAGGTATTGTCACCTGGATGGCATTACATATGGTAACTGAGTGATCCACAGACGTCTGTATAACATGCACCATTCACTTTCTCCAGGACAGACCCTTCAAGCTATTGCATATGAAGGTCTCCCTGGCTCCTGCACTGCTGGCAATCTGGGGACTGGAAAGTGAAGGTCTCACTGTCTATTAGTGTGCAGACTTTCCCTCAACCCCCTATTTCCTGTTTGGTTCCTCATCCATGCCCTCTGTTGTGCCTGGTACCCCTCAGCCCATAGCTGTTGGTTCTCATTGTTCTAAAGGATAAGCTCCTGCTTCTTGGGGAAATGGGAAAATGTGACACTTGGCTACCAGATAAAGCAGTAGGGACCTGGCCATCTAACTGCTCCTGTCACAGAATTTCAACCCATCCCTCTGTTTTCAGCCTTTCAACTCACTCTAGCTTTTCTGGGGTACCTGGTGCCTCTAATCCCTGAGCCCCTCCTGGCTTCCCAGAGGCAGATTGGCCTCTTACCACCAACTCCTCCTCTGCCCTGGGAGGTCAGTTACCATCCACCTTCCACCTGATGTATTGTGGGCCAAGTTCATAGATGTCTCCTAGTCTCATGGAATTTGAGTTTCTCCTTCACTTTGTCATTTTGGGGAGCCCTCCAGGAGAAGGAGGCAGAAATGTCTTTATGTCACCATCATGGAAACATTTTTGTCTTCAAAATGATCTATATTCTACTCTTTGCAGCCCTCACTATGTTCCCCTGAGGCCACACTACGAACTTCCTCAGCTGTTGCAGCTCATCATAGCCACTGTGGCTTGGCTACTGTCCTTGTATCTACCATTCAGCCAGTGTTTATTGACCTCCTCTGTTGATAAATAAGAGCTTAACTGTCTCATGTCAATTATCTCTTCCTCTCTCATCTTCCCAAGGCTTTTTACATCACTTTTTAAAAACTCCCTATTGGCTGTTTAACTCCATGATGTTAACATTTGGGTATCTTTCTTCAGCAACCACATGAGGTAGTATCACTGGATCTCCTGTGTTGTGAGACCAGGCTGTGCCCACTCCTTCTTTTCCATTCAACCCTTCCCTTCTCCTATCTCCCAGCCTCTGACAATCATACTTTCCCTTTTGCATTGCCAAGAACTTCTTGGGCAAGGCTTTAAGTCAAAGCAACAGAGAGTCCTCTCCTCTGGTCTCACACTCTGCCCCTCAGTAGATTCTATAAGATGCAGACTTTCCCTAACACGTGGCTTCTAATGGGGGTGGTGGGCGTCCAGCCCTCCTGTGGGGCAAGGGAAGCTGAAGGTCTTTCTCCTAGAGGTCTTGTTTCCAGAGCAAACCCCAAGGATGCAGCTTTCCCATTTCTCAGGGTTGGTGACCCCGCTTGAAGGTTTCCAAGACCCTAAAGCCCTCAACAACTTCCCAGCAGGCAGACTTGCTTCCACCACCTCCATGGGACCAGGTGGCCAACCTTTGGCTCATCATTTACCACCTCTCTCTCCAGATCCCCTTCCTGGGAGCTGGGATTAAGATCCATGAGAAAAGGGTGTCAGAAAATCTGCGGCCCTTCCACGACCGGATGGAGGAATGTTTCAAGAACCTGAAAGTGAAGGTGGAGAAGGAGTACGGTGTCAGAGAGATGGTACTGGTGGTCCCTGTGGCCGGGAGGGGTGGGACAGGGAGGAGGATGAGATTGGAGCCAAGGAACCTGCCCTTGAGGAGAAGGACCTGAGAGCCAGCAGTGCCAGGGCCATCCCAGGGACCCTTTCTGAAAACTTGGTCCCTCAAAAGTCACCCCAGATAAACGCCAGTTACAAATTGAGGCCTTAGCGCTCACGGGACCGTGCTAATAATAATAAAAACAGTGTTGATGAAGCACCTGTTATGTGCCAGTCTAATCTAAGCACTTAGGTCATTTCGTCTTCACAACAAGCCTGGGCGTGATTTTTAACCCCTTGTGTCTCTTCTGGAGGTTCCTAGGTGTAAGTGACTTGCCAGAGGCTACATGACAAGTGAGTGCAGGTCACTGCCCCTGGCTCTGTTGGCCTGCAAAGCCAGCGCTTTGGGCCACTGATAAGCTCCGTGTCCTCAAGAGGCCATCAGCCTGGTGCTCACGAGACTTCTTCTTTATCCTCTTCCCCAGAAAGTAGCATCATAAAACGTCAAGGCTGCGTGGTCCTTCAGAGGCCATCTGGCCCAACCCTCTGATTTTACAGATGGGAAAACAGGCCCAGAGACGAGAAGTGAGTTACTGGAAAGCATGGAGGTGAACTCAGGTCTCTTATCTTCTGGCACAACAGTTTTTCCACGAGACAGGTCGCCTCTTCCAGCACTCCCTGTGTGACACCCCAATGCAGTTCTGATGGTAACCACCCAGAGTTAGGTGACATTGCATAGGTTAAGGGCAGAGTCCTCCACAAGACTCCCCTCACTTCAGACACCAGGGTTCCAGGCCACCTGCACCTCTGACCAACTGGTTACAAATTTGGAGATTCACACCACCCCTTCAGGTCTGATAATTTCACAGAAGCCAAGGAGTCGGCCCTCCCTCCATATCCATGAGTTCCCTATTCACAGATTCAACCAACGGAGGATCAGAAATACTTGGGGAAAAAAATCGAGAAAGTTCCAAAAAGCAAAACTTGAATTTGCTGTGCTGGCAACTATTTACCTCACATTTATATTATAGTTACAACTATTTACATAGCATTTACATTGTATTAGGTATTATAAGTAATCTAGAGAGGATTTAAATTATACTGGAGGATATGTATAGGCTACATGCAAATACTATGCCATTTTATGTAAGGGACTTGAGCATCCCTGGATTTTGGTATCCTCGGAGGTCATAGATACTGAAGGATGACTGTACTTATGATTACAGTTTTATTATCAAGGAAACAAATCAGGACCAGCCAAATGAAGAGAAGCATAGGGTGAGGTCTGGGAGGGTCCCAAACACACAGCTTCTGTGTCCTCAGGACATGTCACCGTATCTATTCCTACTGACACATCCATGTGTGATTACCAGCCAGGAAAGCTCACCTTAGCCTAAGTGTCTGGAGTTTTTATTGGGCTTTATAGGCATGATTGAATGAATCGTTGGCCACGTGGTTGACATCAGTCTCCAGTCCCCCTTCCTCCCAAGAGGCTGAGCTGATATTATCTGGCCCGGAGTCCCAGCCCTGTAATCACAAGGTTGGTCTTTCTGGTCAGCTCCCATCCTGAGTCTTCCCATCAGTGTAAAGGGGCCACCATGAAAAACAAAGACACTCCTACCAGTGGGGAAATTGCAAGGATTTAGACATCACCTCCCGGGAACCAGGAACAAAGGCCTGACAAATTCTTTATTAAACAGCTGCGCGTAGCCTCAGCCAGCCAGGAAGATTTTGCTCTGCCCCACGCAGGTGAAGGAGGAAGGCAGCAATAATGCAGAGGCCACGTCACCCCATCCCCCCACCCCTCCTTGACATCAGACCTGGCTGCTAACCACACCCTCCTCCCCGCCCGCAGCCCGACTTCGAGGACAGGCGAGTGGGCCGGCCCCGGTCTATGCTGCGCTCCTACAGGCAGATGTCCATCATCTCCATGGCTTCCATGAACTCTGACTGCAGCACGCCCAGCAAAGTCACCTCCGAGAGGTCAGTCCCCACCCCAGGCAGCCCCCCGTACCCCTGCACCAGCCTTGCCCTCAGCAAAGCCTCGCTTCTTGCCCTTCTGCCCTTGGCCATACTACATCTCCGTACCCTTCTGTTGGAAAGCCCTTCCCCACCTGGCACCTCATTAAAACCCTCATAACTACCCTGTGCGGCCTAGTGCCGTTGTTAGGGGGTCAGTCGAGGCCCAGAGAGGTGTGGTGGCTGTTCCGGAGGACCCAGCAGGACACCGCACAGCCCACAGGCTCCCCGTCCAGCCACCTCCATCAGCCAGCCTGAGCTCCTCATCTTCTTGCCTCTGCCGGGGCTCCCATCCCCACCAACTCCCCATCTCAGAGCTCCTCCTCCTGTACCTACCTATACCTCTGTCAGGGTTCCCCTCCTCAGCCAAGAAGAGCCTCTCCCCTTCCACTTTCTTGGAGCCATCTGTGCGACCCGGCCTGACTCAGCTAATGTAATAGCAGATTCTGTGATGGAGGACTCTCTCTGGGAGAATGTGCTAAGGGGTCCTTGACCTCATCTCTTGGCTACTCTGCAAGGTTGCTGCAAACACCCCGTTTACTGAAAAGGAAATCGTGGCTCAGAGAGGTTGAGTGATTTGCCCAAAGTCATTCGGCTAAAAAGTGGCATAGATTTGAATCCAGATCCATATTTTTAACCAGTTTTCTCTTCCTATCTATCACCAGTCTTATGGCTCACCGCCTTCAGTTTTATTTTGCCCTGTATTTTGAGTGTTTGCAAATTAAGCAAGTGGCTCCCCAAACTCTGCCAGGTGAGCTGATCTACCCCCCGATCCCGGGGTGACAGCTCAGTCAGCCTGGGTCCCTGGAAGACAGTTCCACTGAAGCTCTTAACTGCAGTTTTTACTGCTGTCCCTCTTGCCATTCAGCTTCGACCAGGAATTAGCACCTCCCAAGACTCCAAAAATGGAACAAGAGGAGCCGATCTTCCCAGGGAGCACTCTGCCAGAGGTCAAGCTGCGGAGGTCCAAGAAGAGGACCAAGAGGAGCAGTGTGGTGTTTGTGGACGAGAAGGCCACGGCAGACTTGAAGCGGGTGAGTGGCCAAGGCAGGATCTTCTCTGACACCATCGGCAGAGCTCCACTGCATGCCCGGCACACTGCCTGGGGCTCCGAGACGTGGGCCGCTCAAGCCTCACCCTCACAGTGAAGTGGGGTTACCGAGGTGGCATCTCAGGGGCAGGGAGGTGAAGTGCTTGCTGGCACCCTTGCAGCCTGGATGTGACAGAGTGGGATATGACCCAGGCTGTCACTGTGTCCTTTCTACCGTCGCACAGGACTCTGAGGCTGGGGAGAAGCTGCCCGGTCCACCACTGAGCAGGAGAGCCGCCCTTCCAGGGCTGGGCCAGGTGTTTCCACCTCGGCCCTCTATCCCCACCCCAGGGCCATTCTAACCAGTGACATCTCAGACTCGGCTAAGCTCTTCCAGTGGACCGGGAGCCCAGCTAGGGATGCAGAGATGAAATTCTCACTGCCTTGACTTTAGGAGTTATTGTCTTATAAACTAATAACTATTTAATATGAGACTTGGTACCAGACAGCCCTGGGTTCCACCCCAGCTTCCCCCTGAAAGAGAGGTTTGTTGAAAGCATTCTGGGAGCCTGGAAGGGGGAGAGGGATTTACTCTCCTGGGAAGGGAGGGCTGCCGGATGAAAGGGCAAAGGGCCCAGCTGAGATGCCTTCCAGCGATGAAAGAATCCCCCACAAACTTCCCAGTAGGCCTCAGAGGCTATTCTTGCCCGGGGGGGAAGGCTGGAAACAAGACTGTGTTTCACAATTCTAGGGGGCGCCATTCACACAATAGTCTAAATGAATGCACCCCCCCACCGCCCACCCTGCCCCACATACACACAGCAGAGTTGTATAGTATACAACCTGTGCAACCATGCATGGCACACTGGCATAGGGTGACACAAAACAGAATAAATGAACTTGGGGCTGGGTCCATAGAAGCCATGGCAAACCCTTATCACTGACTTTTCAGGGCCTAGAACTGCCTCATGCTAAGCCTCTGTGGGATGTGTGTGTGTGTGTGTGTGTGTGTCTGTGTGTCTCTGTATGCACACGTGGGCATGATATATTCATCCAGCTTTCCAGGAAGCACGAGTTCATGAGTGATACCAACCTTTCGGAGCATGTGGTCGTCGCCCCCAGGGCATCCATCCTCTCTCAAATGAGTTTCGCCAGCCAGTCCATGCCCACCATCCCAGGTATGCACCCTATAGAGGTGTCTGGGGGTGGAGGAGGGTGGGAACCATACCTACATAGCAAAGTGAGCTAAACATCTTGGGGGTAAGAGGCTCTGCTCACAGCCCCCCTGTCCTCTGAGCTCTCCCCATACCCACCCACTTCTGTGGCCCTGCCAGGGCTGGGGTGGAGGCCTGCTGTCACTCTGGAGCTCAGGATCCACTGGGAATGTGGTATGTCCCACCAGGTGGTCCTGGGTTCTCAGTTAGCCAGGCCCTCCCAGGGATCGGGAGTCTGCCCCTGGTAAATCTCTCAGCCTGTGTTTCCCTCTGGGGCCTGGAAGGCTATTTCCGGAACTTACAGAAATTGCTGCCACATCTTACAGCTGCAGAGTGTTTGATGCACAGATACTTCCGTTTCCCCCATCACTCATTCGTTGTCCAGTGAGGAGGTCTGCAGCTTACAGATGACCTTTGCTAATTCACAGAGGGGGACCTGGGGCTCTAACTGGGGATGTAGCCTGCCCAAGAGCGCTCCATCTGGCACGTGGCAAGTCTCTAGCGTCCGCCACTCTGTGCTTGGTGACAAATGTTCCTCCTTCGTTGTTTCATTTAAGCCTCAGCACAAACCTATGAAGTAGATCATGTGACCAGCCCCATTGTATGGATGAGGAAACTGAGGCACTGAGAATGTCAATCTCCTGACTGTCCCAGCCACTAAGTAGTGGAGGCCCCTGGAACTGTACCCCTAACCACGGCCCAGCCTCCCCAGCAGGACACCCCTGTGTGGCCGTTTCACTCTTGTCCTCGCGGCAGGCCTCACAACGCCCTTGAGGTCTGTGCTTTTACCCCCAGGTACCCAAAGTCAAAACCGAGGGTCAGAGTCGTCTGTGTGACTCTGAGCTGGGGGCAATAATCACCAGATGACTCCTTGGTTGGAGATGCTCTCCTCCCGGGACCTCTGGGTTCTGCGTGTTGGAAAACAAGAGTGAGCCCACACGATCTCCCCGACCTGGGCAAAAGGCCCTGTTCCCTGAGGAAGTCAGGGCCCCAGTGGCCAGGGCCTTCCCCCACCATGGACCCATGTTTCCAGCCCAGAAGCCCTTGGACGAGGCCTCGATCGGGTCACGTTGCAGGCTGCTGTGTGCGGGGCTGGGCAGGCCTCAGCGCAGTGGACGACAGGCTCGACAGTCCCGGCGCGGCAGCACTCGGGCCTCCCGCCTTCTGCCTGGCCCCCCGCCTGTTCTCCCTGGATGCTATCTCTGTCCCCCGCGCGTCTCCCATCTGCCCCCCGAAGTCACCCTCTCTCCGCCCACCGCTCACGGCGGCTCTCGGCTCTCCCGCAGCCCTCACGCTCTCGGTGGCCAGCGTGCCCGGGACGGAAGAGGCCAACTCATCCCACCGCCTCAGCCAGACCTTCCTCCCTCTGTCAGAAGGCGACAAGAAGACGCTCACGCGGAAGAAAGTAAATCAGTTCTTCAAGACGATGGTGAGCACCCAGACAGTGCAAGGAAGGGGGGCGGTGGGGAGGAGGAAGGGAAGAGGGGGAGGCGGAGAGAGGAGAAAATGGGGGCGTGTGTGTATATGCGCGTGTGCACGGTGTGGTCACCCTCAGGGAGGTATGGGCAGGGCCCCCTAGGGTGGGGATGGTGGCCAGAAATGCCCAGAGTGCAGTTCTCCTCTTGGTCCCCAGGTGGCTGCCCTGAGCAGGATGGACCCCAGCTGGGCTGCAGGAATGTGCCAGACGGGTGTGCAGGGCCCCTGGGACCTGAGAAACCATAGCTGTCCTTCACTGCACCTGGGCAGCTAAAAGTGCTTTTTAATTCTTTTGGAAGAACTTTCCTATTCAACTTATATTACAGAATCCTACTATTTAAAAGTTTTGTTTCCAAGCCGTGACTTCTCAAGTCCCGTCTCCTATTGTTACTTGTCAGTCTTTGCTCAAGATGAAGGTACCACTGACACCTTGATCCTCAGGGTGCTATTAAAGCAGAACTCCGCTGCCGTAATAACTGCAAGTTCACCATGAGCGTGCAGTCAGTCAGGCACCATGCTAAGGCCTTTCCAAACATGATCCCATTTGACCTTCCACTGTGAGGATTTTATCAGGCTCACAGAGTTAGGTAAGCGACTTGCCCAAGTTCACACGGTCCACGAAACAGCAAAGCCTGTGTTCTAACCACTGCATGGCACAGCCTATCTGGTCACATCAATCAAAGTCACCGCAGCTTAGGCTCACTGGGTTAAGGGAGGGGTCAGCTCAGCGGCCCTTGTGAGTGGGACAGGAAGCCCTGCTTTGGTGCTCATGAGGACCCCATTTTGGGTTGTGTCTCTTTATCCACTTCTCCCACGCAGCTGGCTGGCAAACCTGCCGAAGAAGGCAAGCAGACCTCCGACTTAGTGTCCACCGACCTGTGAGATGCTGCTGACCAGGGCTGCACCTGGGGAGACAAGGATGGGGGTTTCCAGAAGAGGAGACACACAGCAGGACATTGATGCCTCTAAGAGTGGGGAGACCATCCATCGGTTGCCTGCACTCAGACAGAGGGAATGGGCTGATCTAGGCCCCAGAACTGTCAGTGGTGACAGACCCAGTATCACCAGGGCCAGTGACCCAGGTGCTGGGTGACGATGCCCCATCTGGATTCTTAGCCACACGAGGATCCATCAAGAATGCCTTCTCCCAGTATGTTCTCCCCAGCATCCTGGGCACACCTTTTTATAGCCCAGTTTCTTAGGTGTAAGGAGCTATATTTTTGTTTCATTTTCTGAGCTTAACAGAAAAGCTTTTAAATATTCTTTTATTTTATTTTTGGTTAACAGTTTTGTACTTTACATTTTTTAATACAACCAACCCATCTTTTTTCTAGCTGATCATCTCCAAAGTGTTGCTATTTCTTAATGACAATAAAAACGATTCCGTGACTCAAGCAAGCCTCATTGCATAATTCTATCAGCTGAATCCCTAAGGCGCAGGACTGGACAGGTTGCTCCTGGGGATGGTCGGGAGGGCAGGCAGGCCCAGGGCCTCCAGTGATGTTAAGAAACCTGGCTCCAGCCCATCCCAGTGCAAATCCACCCACCTTGTTCGTGCCACCCCCAAGAATCTTCTCTGCGACTTCAGTTTGTTTAAATATTCGTTTATTTTATTTTGGGTTAACAGTTTCGTACTTTACATTATTTCCCAGATGAAGACACCGAGGCACAGAGGCACGACGTGAGCTAAGATCATACACGTGGTACATGGAAAGGCTGGGATCAAACTGGCAGGAGCTGGACAGGAAACTTGGCTTTCTTTTTTTTTTTTTTGTGGTACGCGGGCCTCTCACTGTTGTGGCCTCTTCCGTCGCGGAGCACAGGCTCCGGACGCACAGGCTCAGCGGCCGTGGCTCACGGGCCCAGCCGCTCCGCTTCATGTGGGATCTTCCCGGACCGGGGCACGAACCCGCGTCCCCTACATCGGCAGGCGGACTCTCAACCACTGCACCACCAGGGAAGCCCAAGAAAACTTGGCTTTAACTCTGTGCTGCCTCTTGCACGCCTTCACACACGGGCCGTCTGTCGCCTTTGTCCAACTCAGTCTCTTCCTGTAGCCACCACGGCCCCTCACCAAGCCCCAGCCCTGTTGCCCGGTCCAGCTTCCACTCTCTCCTCAACAGTGAGTTCTGTTTCGGTGGTAGTTGGGGCTTTGGCTGCATCGTGGATGCTCTAAGGTGAGGGAGGAGACAGCACCCAGAGGCTCGGAATCTGGCTGAGTTCATTTTCCAAAGGGGCAAGGAAGTGCACGTGCGCAAAGAGTGTCCCCAGGAAGCTGAAGAGCTGGACCCACCAGGGCATCTTCGTGGCTTCATGGCTGGTGCTGTGAGTGGTGGGTGAAATTTATTTATTTGTTTATTTATTTATTTATTTTAAAGATTTTTTTTTTTGACGTGGACCATTTTTAAAGTCTTTTTATTGAATTTGTTACAATATTGCTTCTGTTTTATTATGTTTCGGGTTTTTTTTTTTTTTTGGCCGCAAGGCATGTGGGATCCTAGCTCCCCGACCAGGGATCGAACCCGCACCCCCTGCATTGGAAGAGGCAAAGTCTTAACCTCTGGACTGCCAGGGAAGTCCCGTGGGTGAAGTTTAAATACTGCTTAGAGGAAGATCTTTCGAGCGGTGAGGCCCGGAATGAGAGACGTTTCAGGGTGTGATAACGAGGGTATCAGGAGAGGCAAGGACCAGCCCCAAAGCTAACTTTTCTCTTCACAGGATTTTGCCAGAGGTGGACTCTGGAAGAAAGAGTGGGTCAGGTGAGGAACAGAGGCATTGGGGGTAAAGGAATCGTCCCCTGTGAAGCGGGTAGGGCAGCGAGGTTAGGGTGGGTTTCTCCTGCCCAAAAGGAGTCAGGACAGAGCACAGAAAAGACAAGAGTTGATATTCACCAAACCCACAGAGCAAGTACCATGCAAAAGACTTCCATAGCTATTTATAAAATATTAATGTCTTCTATTTACTGAGAGGTTTATAATAAATAACCCTTGTAATAATCAGGGCTACTAACCCCAACTCTTATAATAATAAGCACAATTAACCATATTGTTTTTCTTGGATTTAACTCTTAATGACTCCAATGAGAAAATTCTTAAGAGAGTTGGATGCAGTTATTTTTGACTATTTATAAAACTGGGGGGAAAGGAAGTAGATTTTATGAAAAATATGTCCCAATGGCAGACTCCCAAAATTCACACGGATCTTAAAAGGAGTTTAAAATTAAACACAAATAACATATTTGGTGTTAAATGTTATTTAAAAAATCTAAATGTTTAAATCAGTGAACACTTGGGAAAATATTAGTTTCTCATAAACAGTGGCTGCCTGAATTTCAGCGTTAAATGCCCACATTTACAAATGAGTAGGTGTGGTTTCCAGGGATCTTAGGATTTGCCGTTAGGGCAGGTCACATGAAGATCCACCCAGCTGGACCCTGGGTAATCATAGTGACCCTGACCGTGAGACACAGAGGTAAGAGCAGGTGATCCCTGGGCCAGGCATAGAAGCATCAACTCATTTCTGATTTACAGGGACACATGGGGTAGTCACCACTGTGGCCCCAATTTCTACAGTACAAACCACAGTAAAGAGGAGAGCTCACAGCCCGTTCTCCTCCCTCACGAATGTGATGAGAACTGTCCAAAGCCCTGGAGAAAGCACCATCCCTGCCCTCAAGGTGCTGCGGATCCCACAGTGAAGCAAAGTGTGCCAGGTACGGAGGGACCCAGCAGGGCAGGAAGGCTTCCCCGGCAGGATGGGAAGGTGAGTCAGAGTCGTCCAGGTGGAGAGTCGTCCGGGTGGAGAGGTGCTGAGCAATTGTGAGAAGCTCACATGGCCACAACCCGAGGCGGGGCCTCAGAGAGGGGGTGGGGGTGCGTGGGATGGGAGAGGTCAGACAGGTGTGTGCAGGTTCTTGAATGCCATGGTGGGCAACACACATGAGTACCTACTATGTGCCAGCCACTGCTCTTGGCAATTTGCACTTTAGTAACCGTTGAATCCTCACAACCACCCTCTGAAGCATAGACTACTATTAGTTCCAATTTACAGTGAGGAAACAGGTCCAGAGAGGCACAGGCACTTGTCCTGGGTCACACAGCTTGAAAATGGCAGCGCAGGGACTTTATGCTTTGGGGTCCGAGGAGCAGGCTGTTGAGCAGCATGTTTCCAAGGGGTAACACTGGGGACACAGCCTGGATCCCCAGATCACTTGCTCTCTAAGCTGGGTGTGCACTGGGACTCCCTAAAAGCACTATGCCCAGCCCCACCTGGGCCTCACTAGTCAGAATCTCTGGGGCACAGGCCCGGGAGAGTGGGTTTTCATCAGTGCCGTAGGTGGGTCCTATATATGAGACCTGCTGGGCAGGACCTTGAAATCCACACAGCTTTGCTGCCCATTTGCTAGATGAGGAAACTGAGGCCCAGAGGGGCCAACACAGCCCATCAAGTCCCAGAGTGAAAAAAGGGATAAGTGACCAAGCCCAGCTAGAGCGACTGCCTCTAACCAGTGTTCTTTACCCAGAGATGGGGGAAGGGGAGGGAGGGGGAGGGACAGAGGGGGAGGGGAACTCCTTGCTGAGCAGACTGTTTCTCTAGGTGCAGCACAAAGGCCACTGGTGGTATAGGAGGGATCTTCAGTGGACGTGGTCACAGCTTCACATAACATGGAATCCAATGACGTTAGCTTCCTATTGCTAGTGTCACAAATTATCACAAGCTTAGTGGCGTGAAACAACACAAACTTATCTACTACTGTTCTTGAGGTCAGAAGTCCTAAATTAGTCTTAGGGGTGAAAATCAAGATGACAGCATGGCTGGTTCCTTCTGGAGATTCCACTGGACCGTTTCCTTGCCTCTTCCAACTTCTAAAGGTGGCAAGGCATTCAGCATTCCCTGGCTTGTGGCCACATCGCTCCAATCTCTGCTTCCGTTGTTACGTCTCCCCATCTGTTATTGAATCTCCCCTGTCTCCCCTTTAGAAGGACAATTCTGATTACACTGGGCCCACCTGGATAATGCAGGATCATCACTCTATCTGGTCTTTACTTAATCACTTCTGCAAAGTCCCTTTTACCTTGGAAGATGACAAATGCACAGATTCTGGGGATTTGGAAGTGGACTTCTTGGGGAGGGGTCATTATTCTGTCTGTCACACACATGATGAGAAAAATCGCTCCCTTTTCAATTCTCTTCAGTGCTTTTGCCTTCTCCAAGGAGAAAGTCCATGGCTGGTGTGTTTCATCACCTCTCTAACACTTGGCTGATCTCACATCCTAGCAAAGAGTGAGCGAGCTCAGGCCGGTGCTGCCTCAGTTTCCTCATCTATAAAATGGTGATAATTACAGTACCTCCTATAATTGCTGTGAGGACTGGATGAGATAACAAGGTAAGGATTCAGGCTGTGCCCAGCCTGGTGTAAGCTCTAAATAAATGCTTATTCTCCCTATTTTATTTATGGCAAATGATGCTGGTACTGATGATCCATTCCCAGAAATCGTATGGAATTTATCTTTAAAATAAACTCATTAAGTAAAAAAAAAAAAAAAAAACACGAGAAGAAATGTGAGAACCGATTAAAAAATTATAAGTAAATCAAAACTACAGGCACTGCCCAAAGATGGCAAAATGAGAAGGGGTGTGAGCCTCAACACTGTGTGACTCTGACGGTGTCCTGCACACACACGCCCAGAACTACTGCCCAGGAGAGACTCGATTAGCATTTTCTGAATAAGTGAAGGAATGAGCTATTGCCAAGCATTGCTTCAGAGGCATTTCCTGTATTGTCTCATTCAGTTCTTGCAACAGTCCTTTGAGGGAGGTGACCCTGGTTAACCTCATTTTCCATATGAGCAAACAGAGGTTCAGAGATTAAACAACAGCAAGGCCCTCCGAAAATATAACTGGAGGAGCCCAATTTGAATCCAGACCAGTCCAACTGTCCCCCTTGGCTGCCTTCTAAGGCATTTTGCCCCATTGCCAACCCAGTTCCCACTATTTCCATCACAGTGGCGTTAAGGTGTTTTTCTCCAGGGGGGCATGTTTCCTCCTTGAAGCTGCTCCTGATCCTGGCAACCCTCCTCTTTATTCAAGGGGCTCAGAAACCCTGGGCCATTGACCCGAGATGTCTGTCACCCAGTCTCTGTACTCTGCTCCCTGCCTTTAAAGAGTTGGCCACCAGAGAGCAGTGTTGGCCTATGTTTCTCCAGCCTCAAAATCACCCAGAAACCGGAGCAGCAGAGCGGGGACCAGGATCAGCTCCAGCCTGGTTAAAGCCTGGGCCAGACTCCTAGAAGCCCGCACTTGGGGACAGAGTAGCCAGCCCCATGGCGAGCCCCCAGAGTACACTGAGACAGCGCTGGTGAACACTGCTCCCCTGGCAGGACAGGAGGCCCAGGTAACAACAGCTCATTGCCATTCGCAGAGAACCGATCTCTTGTCACCATTTTACAGATAAGGAAACTGTGGCACAGATAGTTTAGGCTAGAAGCCAACCAGTCCCAGATCCCCCCATTCCCCATCCCAACCAATCCTCACCCTGTCAGGCTTCCAGAAACCTTGAAACTCAGGAGCTATTGTGTTTCATGTGTACTAAGGAACAGAGCCCGAGCAGCCAAGCCTACAAAAGGGGAATCCAGGGAAGGCAGGTAAGTGCACAAGCTCGGGGATGTGTAGCCCCAGCTGGTGGCCCTCTCCCCAGAGGCCCCTCCCCTTGCCCTCAGGCTCCCAGCCCCTGACAAGCGCTCACATTCACGGAGCACGTGCTGTGCTACGTACGTGCCTGGCACTTAGTCCTCAGAGCAGCACTGGGAGGGAGTTGCCTTTCCCCATTTTACAGATGAGGAAACTGAGGCCCAGGACAGTCGATTGCTATCTGAGGTATTACCTTACCAAGGAGTAGAGTCAGGACCGAAACCCGGAAGTTTGGCTCCAGAGCTTGAGCTTCCTGCTCCCTGCCCTGCCCTGTGATTCAGTAGCAGCCAGTTCAGACCCCACCTGCCTCCTTGGCCTCTGGTTATTCATCCTCCTCGGCCTGTTTCTTCACACAGTCCTCCAACCCACGAAAGTCAAGATCAGAGGTGGTGGCCCCGGGGGGGTGGGGCCTGTGCACATTCACCCTTTCTGCAGGCCTTGAGCCCGGGTGGGCTCCTAGAGCCATATGGGCTCCAGTGCCTATGGCCGACTGCTGGGCACATGCTCCGGAAGGGTGGCAAAGCCTTCCCTCCTCCCCCGGCATTGCCCCCAACTGGCGAGATTGTCCCAAGGTGAGAGCAGAAACACTGTGTGGAGGAGGATAGATGCTGGGCCTCCTGCCCAAGCCTCCCTGTCAATATCCGTCCTCTGGTACCCGGGCATTCAACAGTTACCCTCCTCATCGTCAGCAGTGTCTGCCACATCCTGGGCTCTACACCTGATGTGTATCACATCATTTTTCATGCAAAATGCACACGAGACAGGTTCTATTTGCAGCTCCATTTAAGAGATAAGCAAACTGAGGCTTTGTGAGGTCAAGAAACATGGCCAAGATCATACAGCTACCAAAGAGCAAAGGAAGGGTTTGAACCCAGCTCCACCCAGCCCCAGAGTGCATGTTTTTCATGTTCTATTGCCTTGTCCCAGACATCTTAATCTGGGGCTCAGCATATATGGTCTTTTCTCATTCAAGAAGTCCTCCCTCTGGACTGCAGTATGCGAACTGCTGCCCCTCATCTCTGGCTGGCTCAGGCCCCACGTGTCCAAACCTTTTATTGTTTCCCCCGAAGCTGGGCAGGCCATCCCTTCTCAGGCTTGGATTTTCACCTCTGGGAAATCTCAAAAAAGGCTAAAATAATTTCATCTCTAAAAGGACCCTAGTTTATAGAGACACTTGACTCTTTTCCCAGAGACCCTGGGACGGATCAGGGGGGCTTCCGGGATATAGCCCCCAAACCTCCCCTGGGGGTAGGACAGGCAGCTCCTGTTACCCACCCTAAGGGCTGCAGCAGTGTTCCTGAAATCAGGCACGAAGACTCTGGGGAGGAGTTGGGTGCCCCTGGCCTGAAGGCCTGGCCCAGTTGCAAGGTGTGGGGAGGGCATGAGAGGCTGGGATCCCCGGCCACTGGACTCCTGGGCCAGAGCCTCTGTGTGGGCAAGGCCTCCTGACAGGCTGGTCTCTCTCTGATCTCCAGGGGAAGGAACCAGGGCCCAGGTGCGACGGGAGGGTTAGGTGAGTATTCCTCAAAAACACCTCTAAGGAAGGAGACCCCGCCGATAGGCAAAGGGTGGAACAAGGGGTCGGGAGATGGGGCCCAAACCCAGCCCAGCTGTGAACTTGTCATGTAACTCGGGGCCCCTCTGACCCTCACCTGCAGATGGCAGGGTCCAGCTGTACAGCTGGTATCTGCACTAAGTATTCCTCCCTTTGTCCCTTCACTGTAAATCCCCACCTGCCATACCATCCTCCTGCCCACATGCTGCTGAAAAAAACAATTAACTGGAAAGGTAGCAAACTCAGTGATGAACTGTACGTATCGAATGTATACTGACTCTTCTATATGGTAAGTAAAATTTGAGGATGTCTCTAACCACCATGTTAAATGACTTACATTGATTATGTCATTGAATGCTCACAGCATCCACAGAATTCATAGCATTATTTCCATTTTCACCTGAAAAAACTGAGGCCAAGAAAAGTTAAATCACTCGTCAAGCTTGCACAGTTGTTCAGCGGCAAAGCTGGAATTTGAACCCAGGTCCTCCTGATCTCAGGGCCTGTGTCTGCTGTATCTCTTCTACAGTGTCTCTTGCTGGCCTTTTATATTTAACCCCCAAAGCAAATCACATGTGTGCTTGCCTTTCTCTAATCATTTAAATCAGAAACTACAGAAAGCAACAATAAAATAACATCTAATTCCCTATCTTGAAATAATAATCGACAGTTTTATATTTATATTTACATAGTTCACATACATGTGTGAATATGTATTTTTACCAAAAAAATCATGCTGGGCTTCCCTGGTGGCGCAGTGGTTGAGAATCCGCCTGCCGATGCTGGGGACACGGGTTCGTGCCCCGGTCCGCGAAGATCCCGCATGCCGCAGAGCGGCTGGGCCCATGAGCCCACAACGGGAGAGGCCACAACAGTGAGAGGCCCGCGTACCACAAAAAAAAAAAAAAAAAAAAAAAAAAAATCATGCTGTTTTGCAGCCTGTTTCTTCAAATTTTATTAGAACATAATATTTTTTCATATCACTACATATTCTACAATATATTTTTCATAGCTGCATAATATTTCATCGTTTGAATGATACTAATTTTTTTTTTTAAACCAGTCCCCTATGGTTGGACATTCAGGTGAGTTACAGTTTGTTACAGCTATAAATAATGCTATGGTGGATACCCCTGTAGCTAATTCTTGCTCTGTTTAATTCTGCAGGATAAATGATCAGAACTGACATTGCCAGGTTCATTGTCAGGCTTTGGATCTGTACTGGTGAGCTCCAGTGTGACTGTCCTTTGAAAAGTCAGGGCACTGCCCTCAGCAAGTCAGGCCTGGTAGAAAAACTCTAAACGAAAATGCAGCCTCTTTCACTTTGCTCTTTGGAAAGAAAGTGCAAAGGGTGCTGACCCCAAGCCTCACCTGGGCAATCATGTCCTTTCTGAGCCACCTTTCATTCGCTTGTTCTATGGTAAGGACAGGGGGTTCCTCAGGGCCTGGGAGGACACCTCCCAGCGAGGTGTCCGAACCCATCCTCTGGGCACCAAGACACTGTTAATGAGATCCATTTGATGGCATTTAGGTTTTCCACATGTACCTGATGTGGAGGAGAACAGAGACACAAGCAGGGAAGGATTCCTGGGAAGCACCTCCTCCAGCTGGGACAGAAAGCAGCCTCCTTCTTCGGCCTTGAAGACACATGAGGTCCGGAGGAGGTGAGAGGAAGTTGAATGGGGAGAAAGAAGGAAGTAGAGGCAGGAGGGCCAGAGGGAGGTGGTGACCAGAGAGGCTGGCTCAAACTTTTCTCCAATCTGCTGATCCCAAAGAGAAGGCTCCAGCTGCTGCTAAAACGTGCTCAGGGGCAGCTGCCTGCCCTCTGAGAAAGGGGACCCACCCGCTCCGCAAGCTGAGGGCCTGCCCTGGGATGGCGGGGCGGCTGGGATAAGTCATCTCCAAGCCCACAGATGGAGAACGGAGCCCAGGGAGGGGACGGACTGGCCACAGGCAGAGAGAAGCCGGACTGGGCTGGGGCACCTGCTTCTGGAGCCTGGGGCAGAGATGGGGTGAGGGGAATGGGCTGTGGTGGGCTCTGCTCCTGACCTCAGCTCCTGGGTCCCTGGGGGACTCTGCAAGCTGAAACATGAAGGGACTGTGATCAGATAAGGAACCAGAGCCTGCTTTGTCCCTGCAGCCAGAAACAAACCTGCAGAGTACAAGTTCTCTCTCATTTTCCCCTGGAGTCCCATTCACATCCTCTTCCTTTTGTTGTTATTTTTAGGAGCTCTGCTGCCCCTTTGGGAGAATCCCCAGGCCTTTCTCTGCTGTGTGTGTGTGTGTGTGTGTGTGTGTGTGTGTGTGTGTGTGTGTGTGTGTGTGTGTGTGTGTGTGTGTGTGTGTGTGTGTGTGTGTAGGGAGATTGCCTATAACTGGCTGTCCTTCTGAAACTGACCAGAGGTGCTTCTGATTCTCCAGGACCAGCTTCTCTGCTGGAAACTCCAGAAGACGTGTCTTCACTTCAAAAGACCCCAAAATGTGGCTTCTCATAAAGTGTCCCCTCCAATCTGGGTGAGGTGTCAGGGTGAGAAAGAAGAGGGAGACAGAGGGGCTGGGGAAGAGACACAGAGATGACGTGAGACAGAGAGAGACCAAGAGTGAAAAGGAAGAGGGAGAGAAGCAGAGGTCGTGAGGACGTGAGTGAGAGGAGACAGAGGTAGAAAGATCTGGAAACAAGCTCAGGGAGAGACAGAGAGACTGTAAGAAGGGAGACGCAAACAGCTCTGCATAGAGAGAAGGGAGGAGACCAAGAGTGAGATGCACAGAGGATGGGAGGAGAGAGAAGGAGAGTGAGAGGGTAGAAAACTCAGAAGGAGAGAAAGCTGAGACAGAATGAAGGAGGAATGGGGGGATATGCTGAAGAGAAAGAGGGGAGACAGTGAAGAGGGAGGAAAGGAAAAGCAGAGGAGGAGAAGACAGGCGCCCTTGTCCTTGTTAATATCCGCGAGGAAGCTGGCCGAGCGTGTCCTTATGGGCCCTGCCGGGGCCATGGCCGGCAGGGAAGTGCCCCTCTGGTGACATGGGTGGCAGTCGGAGGAGGGAGGGGCAGGTCTGCAGCAGGTGGCCGCCCCTGGGTGGGGCCGCCAGCCGAGCCCTGGGGTATAAGTGGGAGGCCCGGCCGGCTGAGCACCTGTCAGGGCCAGCTCCCCTGCGCAGGTGCCAGGCAGGTGGCTCCGGCCGAGCCCAGCCCCAGCATGAGCTCCTTCGACCTCCCAGCGCCCTCCCCGCCCCGCTGCAGCCCCCAGTTCCCCAGCATCGGCCAGGAGCCCCCCGAGATGAACCTCTATTATGAGAACTTCTTCCACCCCCAGGGCGTACCCAGCCCTCAGCGGCCCCCCTCCTTCGAGGGCGGCGGCGAGTACGGGGCCACCCCCAACCCCTACCTCTGGCTCAACGGGCCGGCCATGACCCCGCCGCCTTACCTGCCGGGCGCCAGCGCCAGCCCCTTCCTGCCCCAGACCTACGGGGTGCAGAGGCAGCTGCTGCCCGGCATGTCCGGACTCGGGGGCGGCGACCTGGGCTGGCTGCCTATCCCCTCGCAGGAGGAGCTGATGAAGCTGGTGCGGCCCCCCTACTCCTACTCGGCGCTCATTGCCATGGCCATCCACGGGGCACCCGACAGGCGCCTCACCCTCAGCCAGATCTACCAGTATGTGGCCGACAACTTCCCCTTCTACAACAAGAGCAAGGCCGGCTGGCAGAACTCCATCCGCCACAACCTGTCTCTCAACGACTGCTTCAAGAAGGTGCCCCGTGACGAGGACGACCCAGGTAAGGGGTCTGCAGGCTCGTGCCCCCGAGGAAGGCTCAGTCCTCCCGACACCCCGTTCTAGAAAGTCCTGACTGTGGCCGTGCCCCCCGAGACTGGGGGCCAAAGGGAGTCATCTGTAAACATGGGCCCTGGAGGCAGATTTGGGTTTGGATCCTGGCCGTGCCGCTGACCAGGCAGTGACCTGTGAGCCTCAGTTTCCCCATGTGAAAAATAGGAACGTAAGAGTGGATCCTTTGCAGGCTTGTGGGTGGCGGGGTCATGAGATGATGTATGTGAGGTGTTTGGTGCTAACGAGTGCTCGATGGACTGCAGTGATTGTGACAGTTAACCTGAATCCCCAGAATCTAGCATGTAGAAAGTCCTTTGCCGGCAGGGGATGGGAAATGAGTGCTTGGACTAGATAAAGGCGCGTATATCCTAGGCCTGATGGGAAGGGACCGGTGTTTGTGAAACAACCGGTAAGGGCCACATTATGCCGCCTGCCCTGGTTACATTGTCTCCTTTAATCCAGCCCTGTGGGGTGGCTCTTATGAAACCCATTTTACAGATGAGGACAATAACACCTAGAGGTGAAGCAGCCTGCCTCGGGTGACACAGAATGATGTGACAGTGACGGAGAATGAATCTGAACGGAGGTGACTAACACCACAGTGTGAACTTTTTAATGAGCAATTTCTAAAATATAGAGACGTACACAGAGGAATACATTAAATACTCATGTGTCCATTTCCCAGAATTAAAGTCCACTCTTGTCCCAACATAGGAATCCAGGGCACCTCTCAGAGGAACCCCACCTCCACCCTCTTTGAGGCTTGTGAGGGCAGGAGGGTGAGCATCCCATCCAAAGACTGGCCTCACCCTCAGGCCGAGAGACGCAGGCAGGCAGGGTTCAGATTGTCCTTCCTGGTTACAAAGCCCCTTTTATACATCTAGCATTAGCCCTCTCTCACAGCCAGCCTGAGGAAGAAGGGACGGGTCCAATGGGCCCACTTCTCATGCTAGGAAACTGAGGCTCACCCAAAGGCCCTCAGTCCGAAGCGGGGACTCAAGTCCATCCTTGGAGTTCACCCCCGAGACTTTCAGGGAGCCCTGAATTTCTCCCTGAGTTTTCTTTCACGTCAGCATTGGAAGAAGCCCCACCCTCACCTTTCCCCAGTACTTGAACTTCTTAAAGAGACCACACTGTAAACTCCTTTATGGCTTAGGCCTCTCTTACTTTGTGCTCCCGGGGTGCCTTGGTGTGAGGTGGGTGCTTAAATAACGATCCGTGTGCTGTGGCCTTCGGGGGGTGGGTTGTGGAATTCCTGTTTTGTTCTCTGCCTTTCTGCATTTGTTACCTTCGATTTTAGTTTATGACAATAAGAAGGAGAAGAAGCAAAGCATTGGATCCATCTCTCTGCTTACCTTCTCCTGCTTTTGTGCCAGGCAAAGGGAATTACTGGACCCTGGACCCCAACTGTGAGAAGATGTTCGACAATGGAAATTTCCGCAGGAAGAGGAAGAGAAAATCGGATGTTTCCTCCAGCACGGGCTCCTTGGCCTCGGAGAAAACGGAGCCCAGTCTCCTGGCAGGAAGCCCCAGGACCGCGGAGGCCCGGGACATCTTGGATGGTGCTTCTCCGGGTACCACCAGCTCCCCAGAGAAGCAGCCCTCGCCGCCCCCGCCGGGAACCCCATGCCTCAACAGCTTCCTCTCCACCATGTCAGCCTATGTGAGTGGGTCAAGCCCCATGGGCCGCCCTGTGGCCACGCCGGGACTGAGCCCAGAGCCCGCCGACAAGGTGGGGCAGAACTTGCTGAACTTCAACTCCTACACCCCACTCACCAACATCAGTGGCCACGCGGGCGGGGGTGAGTGGGCCAGCCCCGCGCCCAGCAATGCTCTGGGCTACGGAGGCTCCGTCCTCAACCAGTTCAGCCCTCACTTCTACAACAGCGTCAACACAAACAGCGTCCTCTACCCCAGGGAGGGCACCGAGGTCTAGAAACACAACAGCTCCTGAGCCAGATGGACACGCTCAGGGTCCTCCATGTCAGCATCCAAGTGGTCCAAGACCTCCAAACTGCCCAGACACACACAGGAGGCGCAGAGGAAGTCATCGTTTTTCTAGAACATTGTGTAAACCTTGTGTTTATCACATATCCATCCACAGACCCACAGCCAGCTTTGCAGTAGAAATACTGGTGCCTGCATGACAGTAATCAACTTGGCCATTTATTGAGCACTTACTATGTGCTGGGTGCTGTACTAAGCTCTTTGAAGGCGTGATCGTACTTTCTATTTACAGCCACCTTGTGAGGGTCATATAAACCTCCCCACTTAACAGATGAGAAAACTGAGGCTTGAGGAAGTTAAGTAACTTTCCCAGGGTCATACAGACTAGGAAGCGGCAGAGCCAGGAGTCAAGTCCAGGTCTCTATGACTCCCAAAGTTTGGGCCAATGAAGGCAGCGGCCGAGGAATTGGTTGAGCAGCCAGGGAAGGTCAGTGTGGAGAGCTGATGAGGGCAAGCATATGAAAATCTCCCCACTGCCTTCTGGCCATCCATCAAATTTAGCACCAGCCCTAGGCACATCTCATCTTGGTCCAAGTCCTCATTCTACGGCCCCCAACTTACCAGCCAACACTCCTTTTGCTACTACTCAAGGGGGAAGCCCAGATCCGTGCCCCTGCAGGACGATGCGTCCAGCCTCTCCCCACAGAGGGATGTTGCTTCCCCAGCCCCGCAGACCATGAGCAGAGCAGGAAGAGGAGCAGTGTGCACCCCAAACCACCCCCCACCCCCTCACTGCCCACTGACAAAATCTTGTAAAGCCCAGCTTCCTGTGTGCACGTCATGGGCCAGTGAGCTGGAGGTGGCTGAGTCTGCCAAGAGAAACAAGGCTGAATAAGTGCTTCCTTTTTTATAGCCCGGGAGGGGCTGCAGACCGCCACAGAGGGGTCCATGCGTGCTGCTCCTGGGATCTTTTTCTTGTTTTGTAGGTACTTTACATGCCTGTGATGTTGCATCACAGCACACCCTGGGAAGTATTTTTTGTTTTCTTATGTTCTTTTTAATTAAAAAAAAAAAAAAGCTACGTGCGTCCCTTCCTTGTGAGTTTTCCTGTCACTTGGCTGCTGGTTGACTCAATCAATATGGGGCCAAGCGCAGCCTCGAGCTGAAGGCTCTTGGGACAAGAGGCAGAGAAAGAGTGGGTGTCAGGCTCTTTCCCTCTGCCTCATTGGCATGCGGACAGGACAAAAGGTCCCCCCAAAGAGAGGAGAGCTTGTGGGACACAAAATATGGCCCGGATTACGGCTCATGCAGTTGTCATTCCTGTGTTATGATCATGTGATCCCCCTAACAACCCTGTGCAGGGAGTGGTACTAATCCCATCATTATACAGATGAGAAAAACGAGGCTCAGAGTGCTTGAGCAAATTTCCTGAAGTCCCCAGGCAGTCCCTGCCCACATCTGCTGACTCTGCAGCTCCTCAGGCTGTAGTACAGCCTCAGATGTGGCTGACCCTGGTGGCAGTGACAACAGTCCTGTTGGCTACAATTCGCCGAGGAGTGTGGGCAGGCACTGGGCCAAGTGCCGTGCAGGGGGAGCTCTTTTATCCTCACAACAGCCCACAAGTGTGGACACTGGCGAGTGACCGGGGTCCTGGCACAAGGCCTGCTGGATGACTTGTGCGTGGAAGCTGGAGGTCTTCTAGTTGGAGAGCCCTCCTCAGACGTGCATACTGAGGGCTCAAGCCATACCAAGCTGCCCCCTCAGACTCTGGGGGGCTCCCTTTCCCTGGAGTAAGAGAGGAGGTGGTAAATAGTGATGATGATGGTGATGATGATGACATTCATTGTAGGTTTACTACGCGCCAGGCACTGTGTTAGGACTTGACCCGCCTTATTGCATTTAATCCTCCAAATAATGCAGTGCAATCAATACTACTGTCTCCACTGTATACGTGAGAAAACTGTAATTTACAGAGAGCTTCTGTAACTTGATCAAGGACACACAGCCAGGATTCGAATGCAGATCCATTGATGCCGTGGCTAAAACTCTTCTCCGCTGCACCTGGCGCCGGGGAGCCCTGGACTCACCATGAGAGAGCAAAACCAGGAAAACCGAGATGAGAAAAAGCGGGCCTCCTTAAAAACCCCTCAGATTGTTTCCTGGGGAACTCCGTTCCACAGAGAGCCAGACTTCTCCTGGCGGTAGAGGCAGATGCAGTGCAGGCTGAGGAGGTAAAGGGAAGGGATACAGTCTCAGACCATAAAACAAACCTTAGAAAACTTGGAACAAGCTGACCTCTTGCTGCACAGAATGGAAACCTGAGGCTGGAAGAGGAAGGGACCCCACAAATGTCTCCGGTGAGATGGAGTCAGAGGCAGAGTTGGAATGTGGGTCCCTGAAGGCTGGACCAGGATTCTTTTTCACACTAGATCCCAGTGCCACCAAATTTGCCCAAACAGACACCCCCCTCCATGAATAATCTCCGCGCCCGCTCTTTGAGCCCCACTCCTTTCCCACGACGGGTCTGCCGGGTGTGCATCCTGGACAAGGCGCCCTGTGTGAAGGGGCCCAAACAGAGACCAGCCTAGCCCTCCGGGAGGGAGGTGGCGATTGAGAACCCACAACACAAAGTCCCTACTCTCCTTCAGCCCAGAATGTAATGGGCACGGCAGTAAAAGGAGTGTCTGCAGGGCTCTGACAACTCCTGTCAGTGGCTGCGATGTTCCGGGTAGCAACGCTAGGAGCTCACGGGAGGGGAGGGGGGAGTGCGCACTGCTGGAGGGGGCACCCGGGTCAAGAAGGGGGTCTCCCCAGTCAGCTTCTGCAGGCTGCTTCTTGCCCTCTCTTTTGGTCCTCTTCCTCTGAGAAGAAATGGGATCTGAAGAGAGACAGGGAAGGGAGAAAGGGAAGGAGAGAGGGAAGGATGGATGAAAGAGGACTGGTAGTCCACCAAGCATTCAATTCTGTGGATGGCCTTTGGGCTTATTAGCCTCCTACAATGTGGCTCTACATTAAAGACACGTCCTCCAACACCAATAAAGTGTCTGAGAAGAGGGCCTCCTGTGTTTGGGGAGCCCAGGAAGGCTGCGTGGAGGAGGTGAGACGGGACCTGAAGGACGGTGGAAATGAACCAATGCAAAGAATTTTCAAATAAAAGGAAACTAAGAGAATTAATCACCTGCAGACCTAAACTAAAGGAAATTGCTCAGTCTGAAGGGAAATGGTAGTACATGGAAGCTCAAATCTTTCAGAAGGAATGAGGAACATCAGAAATAGTAAAATTCTGGGTAAATATTATTAAAGTCTATTTTTTCTTCCTAATTTCTTTAAAATACACAAGGCTGCTTGAAAATAAAACTTTAACAGTGTCTTGTAGAGTCTATAATGTCTGTAGGTGTATATAGAGTTTCAAATGGCAACTTTGCTATAAGGGATAAGGTCTTGTGGTAAATGGATCTATATGATTGCAACATTTTTTTCTGCATATTTTGTAAAGTGGTACAAACCGAACTCTAAATAGACTGTTATGAAAAGCTGAGGAAGTCATTATAATCTCTAGAGCAAATAATGCAAAATAATGCAAAGAAGTGGAACTAAAAAGCCAATAGATAAGCTGAAATGGAACCTTTAAAATATTCAAATAATTCTTTAAAAGGCAGAAACAAGGAATAGAGAAACTGCAAAACAACTAAAAAACTTAAGAGAAACAAACAGAAGAGAAATGATAAAATAGTAGCTCTAAATCCAACCACATCATTAACTACATTAATTGTTAATGAACTGAACACTGCAATTAAATAGCAGAGGTTTTGGGGGTGAGTGAGAGAGGACAACTCAACTATATGCTACCTATAGGAGACAAGCTTTAAACAGAGAGGACCCAGGTGGGTTAAAAGTCAATGGATGCACATAGTAAGCCCAAGAAGCAGGAGCTGGTCCTTTTAACATTAGGTAAAATAGACCTGAAGACCAGGAATATTATCAGAGCAAAACAGGGACTTTTAAAGTAACGAAACAGTCAACTCGTTAGGTAGACAAATATTCATAAATGGAAGAACTTTAAATACGTGAAGCAAAATTGACAGAATGAAAGGTAGAAGTAAACAATTCCACAATCTTGGTTGGAGGTTTTAACACTTCTCTCTCAATAACTGATGGAATAAATAGTCAAAACAATCAGTAAAGACATAGAGGATCTGAACAACACTAGCAACCCCCTTGACCAAACTGATATTTCTAGAACATTACATCCAACAATGTAGTATACATATTATTTTCTAGGGCCTATGATATGTTTACCATATTCTGGGCCATAAAACAAGCCTCACAAAATTCAAAAGGATTTTAAAACATTGTGCTATGTGAAAGACGCCAGACACAAAGAGTAAATACTTATATAAATATTTATACAAAATTCTAGAAGAGTCAATCTGTAGTGACAGAAAGCAGATCAATACAGGTATAACTCAGAGATACTGTGGGTTTGATTCCAGACCACCACAATAATGCAAATATAGCAATAATTTTTTGGTCCCATGAATTTTTTGATTTCCCAGTACATATAAGAGTTATGTTAACATTACACTATAGTCTATTAAGGATGAAATAGCATTATGTCTAAAAAAACAATGTTTACACCTTAATTTTAAAATACATTATTGCTTAAAAATGCTAACCATTATCTGAGCCTTCATTAAGTCATAATCTTTTTGCTGGTGGAGGGTTTGAAATACTGTGAGAATTACAATATGACATGCAACACAGAGGCATGAATTGATCAAATGCTGCTGGAAAAATGGTACCGACAGACTTGCTTGATGCAGGGTTACCACAAACTTTCAGTGTATAAAAATGTGTGCAAAGTGCAATAAAATGAAGAACAGTAAAGCAAGGGTGGCCTGTAGTTGTCTAGGGCTGTGGTGGAGGCAGAGGTGAAGATTGATTGGGAAGGAACCCCAGGGAACTTTCTGGGATGATGGAAACATTCTATACCTTGATTATTGTGGTGATTACATGTATGCATCTATTTGTCAAAACTCATGGATCTGTACACTTAAAAATAGGAACATTTTACTGCAGGTAAATTATACCTCAATGAGGTTGATTAAAATTAAAAGAGACTTTTGGAATGTATACCAGGAAGTGACAAAGCTGGTTAGAACCTTAGCAGAGGCTGGTTCCAGAACACTGAATTAATTATTTGCCAATACTTAAAGCCTGTGAGATTTCAGGCAAATATGAAGACTCAGGCTTCTCTGAAAAGCAGGAAGCTCTGGCAATACTGAGCCAAGTTTCGCTCACCTGCCGTCTCCCCCACCAAACCATGGCTGGAGCAGGGTAGCAGCTACTCCCTTTAGATGGAGCACTGCCTTTCCAGCGGCCACCCTGCCTGCTTCACTCATTTAAGTGATCCGTCTAGCCCTGGTTGCCTTGGAGTTTGTGACCCACTGACTGGAGCGATAGTAGTGATTATCACTTAGTGTCTAGTTGAGCCCCTATAGCTTCTATATGGATCTCTCAGCATCTGACTTACCCTACTATCAGGCATAGATATATATAGTTTCATTGTTATAGTCAAGCACTTTTTGTATATTATCGTGTTAAATCCTTACAGCCACCCTACCAAGCAGGTCCTGTCATCACCCCCAGCATGTAGCTGAGGAAGCCGAGACACAGAGTTTAAATACATCCCCAGGTTTACACAAGCAGTAAGTGATGGAGCCAGAATCCAAACCCAGAGCTGTCTGATGTCAGGGATTGTGCACGTCCGAGAAAGCCCAGCTGGGCAACTCCAGGAAGCAGGCTTCACATGGAATTCCACGGTGCTGTGTGGGCTCCAGGGGGCGCCACTCACACAGGACACAATGCGAAAGGTGCCGTCTTGGGTCCTGTAAAACTGAAGGGTGGGGTAGCCAATGGAAGGGGGGAACTCCCTCTAGCCTTGGGAATTTAATTCAGTCAACAAGATTTTCTTTAGCACCTACTATGTACCAGGTGCTGATCTAGGTGTTGGTCTAGGAGACACAGCGGTGAGCAAGGTCCCTACCCTAACAGAGCTTACCTTCTAATGGGAGAAACGGCCAATAAAACATAAGCAGGTTATATAATTTTATTAACATTTAATACCATGCCAGTTAATGATCAATTGCTGTGAAGTGAACTGCAGCAGAGACAGGGCTCAGCAGTGACTGGGGACACTATTTAAGATCGGAAAGGGTGAGAAGGCTCTCTGAAGAGGTGACATTTGAGCAGAGACTTGCAGATGTGAAGGAGCCCTGCAAAGATCTGGAAGAAGGCCACTCCAGCAGGACAATGGGAACAGCCAAGTGCAGAGGCCCTGGAGTGGGAACGAGCTCTTGGCATGTTAGATGTTAAGGACGAGACACTAGTAGGACCTCACAGGCCTTGGCAACAGTGTGGGTCTCATTACATCTATAGGGGAGAACATGGGGGCAAGAATTTGCGTGGAGGGTGAGATGGAAGAGAGTAAGTTCAGGGCACTCTGAAGGGTGATCGAAGGACTTAGCGCCCACCCCAGGGACAGCCCACACCCCTCCTGAACATGTCTGTCAAAGTGAGCCCAGCATTTCTTCTAATTGTGATTGTTGTTTCCAAAATACAGGTGTGGAGAGCCTGGTTTCCAGCAGGATGGCAATGACACCTGGTCTGGTTTCAGTAAATCTTTCTTATGCAAAATTCCATCTGCATCTCAATCACCAAAGGCTCTGATGCATTCCACCTGAGTCTCTGGCTGCAGGATGTGCTAGACAAAGAGGGAAACAATGTCCCTGCGTGACAAAGTGGACAAACTCCAGTGAACAACCACTCACCAGCGAGGTGACCTGGGGTGAGTCACTTCTCCTCTCTGAGCCTCAGTCCCCTCCTCTGTAAAATGGGGCTACCCATGCCTCATTTCCAGAGTGGCTCATGGTAATTAATCAAGATCGGGTTTTTGAAAACACTTTGTGCAGGGCTAGTTCATTTATTTACTTATTTATTTTCTGTCTCCCCAACTAGGATGTAGATGACTTGAGAGTAGGGTCTTGTCTGCTGGCTCATCTAAGCGACACCAGGGCAGAGCACAGAGCCTGGCACACAGTAAGTGCACAAGAATATTTGCTCAATTAATGAATAGTATATGCTTATTAATTACCTGCAGATATAATGTTGGATGTGGCTTCAGATCCTTTAGTTTCTGAATATTACACAACAGGATTTTCTCCTTCTGGTCCAAATGAGCACTGCATGATTTGTATTGTGTTAAGGTTAGTAGTGATGGTTATTTCCATGAAAATGTCTCTCTGAGTGAGCAGATATGCCTGTGAGTCCGTTAACACATCCCAACTACCTTTGGATTTTCTACCTAATCTGTTGATTTGGGTAGACTATATGACATAACCAGTGTCTACCCCAACTTCTACCATACAGAAAAGGAATTTAAATTAATATCTATATTTAATGCATTTGTTCATTCATTCTTTTTTTCAGTAAATATTTATTGAGAGACTTCCACTGAACTGTGGGACTCAGCGTGGAAGTACATCACTCATAGACCCTGCCCTCGAGGAACTTACATTCTAGCAGGAGACAGGCATAAAGCAACTCATTATACAAATAAGGAACTGCAATTGAAGTTAGAGCTAAGAAGGCCAAGTCCAGGTGCTATGAGTGTGTCTATCAGGATTCCTGACTTGGACCAAGGTGTCAGGGAAGGCTTCTGTGAGGAGGTGAGGTTTGTGCTGAGCCTGAGAGGTGAGAAGTGAGGGGAGAGAGCGTTGAGCCAGCCAGGGGGCTCAGCGGGCACAAGGGCCTGTCCTGGGGGAGGTCTTGTACTTCTGAGGATCAGAAGGGAGAGGGATAGGTGACAATGTTGGAGGTTTGGCAGGGGGCAGGTCAGGCAGGGCTCTGTGGACCTGAGAAAGGATTTGGATTCAGTCTACAAACAAGCAACACCAGCAAAGTGGTTTAAATCCGGTAGAGACATGAACACATTTACTTTCTTTCTTTCTTTTTGTAAATGTTATTGAAGGATAGTTGATTTACAATGTTGTGTTAATTTCTTCTGTACAGCAAAGTGACTGTACATCTACATCTATCTGAAATCACTTCAGCTGACGTTTCCATGAGACTTTGTACATTTCAGCGTATTCAAAACTGGAAACTCATGTTTGATGACCTTGTAAACTTGCAAGGTCGATAGTGCAGTTCAAACTCTCCCCCGTGTTACAGAGGAGGAAACTGAGGCACAAGGACGTGGGAGGGCTTGATAAAAGCAGTTTGACAAGCAGGGCAAGGTCTTCGGAGCAACATCAATCTATCAATGAATAAATGGAGTGTGGGAAGGAGTATAAGGAATTGGGTATTAGAAATGGCCCTACGTTCTCTGGCTCTGGCTCTCCCTGATAATATTAAAAATGGTGAATCGGCAGTGAGGCGATCTGAATATGTGTGAGCAGAAAGTCAGCTGATGGCCAACCTCAGAGCCCATGGCCACACCTGTCCTCCCTCCAGTACTGAGATCTTAGCACTAACCCCCACTGGGGAAGGTGCATCCTAAACCTGGTCCAAGCTTATCAACGGTCTGCTCCTTCTCCAGGGTCCCTTATTTCCTAACAAAGCCACACTTCCTTAGCTTCAAAATTAATAAGATAATAATGATGATAACCAGTGTCTATTAAGACTACTGTGCTTGTCTGCTCAGCACCTATTCCCCACCTCCTCCTTCTGGTAACAGCACCCTGATTTTTTCCCTTGGGCAACAGCTCCATGGTGAGCAAACTACCCAGAGCTAGCCAGTAAGGCTCAGCACTGATCTCCACTTAAGCCTGACCTGTAATAGGCGTTCAGTAAATGTTTTCTAAGTTTAATAAAATTTATTACTTAACGACTGCATTAGTCAAGACTCTTTCGGCTGCAAGTGACAGAAACACCCACCCAAGAGAGTTTCATTGGCTCACGTAAGAAAAAGTTCCTATGATAGGGCTGACTGCTCTCCCACCACCACCAGCAGGTGCACATGTGTAGCGACATGAAAGAGCATGGCCAGAGCCTTGAGATCAAGGAGGAAAGGGGACATGGATGTCATGGACTCAGGGCAGCAGTTGGGCATCTTATTTGCAGCCACAGAAACTCACTCTGGATAACAATACTGGAAAAGGACACAGGGGAAGGATCTTGAGTGGCTCATGGATCAAAGATAAGGCTGGGGAACCAGGTGCAGGAGAAAGATGAGGCCAAGGAAGACCAGGTGCAGGAATGACAGTCCAGGTCAGCCACCAGCCCCTGTGGTGAGAACCACAGTGCTGGCACCTCACCACTCCTCCAGGAGTAATTCTTACCTGGGCCACTCCTCAAGGTTGAAAGCCCAAGGGCAACATGCAAATGACCCAGCTGAGGTAGCTGGGTAGCTCCACTTTGCCTGAGTAGGGAGAGGTGGCATCTGGGCTCTGCCTTCTTCCAAGACTAACACAAAATTCTTCCCTAATAAAAAGGGGCTTGGATGCCAATCTGGAGAAAACATGATATTTGAGGAGGTGAGCTGAGGAAGAACCTCATGGAAACTCACATTCTGATGCTTTGGGGGCCAGCTGATCACATGTCCCTACTAAAGAGATCCAAATTCAGTTTTAGAAATGACTCTTTTGGACAGACTGTGTCAGATTCAGCTATGAGCCACCAATATGGAAGGAAACTTAACCTTTATCTTTTGGGCGATGGGGAGCCATAGGAAGGTTTAAGCCAGAGTGGGGGGTGATGTGGAAACAGAGAGAGATGGTAGGGCCAGCGAATCAGGCCATGGCTGTGGGGTTCAGATGGAGGGGATGGACTTGAGACCTTCTTAAGAGAAAAAGGCAGCAGGATCTGGCGACTGAAGCTACAAGGGACATGTTGGGAGAGGGAGAAGTAAGTGTCAAGAACTCACCAAATTACTGGCGTAGGGGATCAAACATCATCAAGCGCCTCCTCTCAAGTGCTTCATTTTTGTTAGCAAGGAAAGGATATTGTAAAGGCCAAATTGCACAACCAAAGAGGAAATCCAAAGGCAGACAGAGAGAATAATAGAAAGGCCTCTGCATTGACAGTGTGATTCATTATTATTCTTTAAGTTGAGAAGGAAAAAAATAATTGATCCTGGATGAAGAAATTGGGCTTGGCTGAGCCTGGGGCTATGGGAGGTAAGTCTGCTCCAGAATTCCTTGGGGGCGTGTAGCTGATGGGTGAGAAGGAAGGAGGGGAGGAATGGGGCTGCAAATGCTTAAAGAGACATTTTGTCCAGGACAGGGGCTGGGAAAATCAAGGAGACTGGGCTTTATTGCTTGGAAGGGAGGAGGACGCTGGCAACACTCAGCACTGTCCCTGTAGATGTGCCTTCTTGCCAACTTACTTGATTTTGAATAAATCTTCAGGCTAGCCTGGAGGGAACCCAACCTGAGCCCCATCTTTTGCAGATGAGGAAACGCAGACCACGAAAACTGGGGCAGCTGAAGAAGGTCACACGCTTAGGAAGTGGTGGAGAACAAGCTAAATCTGGCTCAAGATTCCTGACTGCCAGTAGAATCCAGGGCCCCTGAGCCACCCGGTCCTGGGAGTAGTGATTTATGTCACATAGAATCTCCCACTGATTTAGCCACTTGCACAGTGTTTGATAAATATTCATAGAAGGGAATTTATTTTCCATTGGTTTGCTGTCAGTTGATCTTTCAAGCAACCAGGATGAATTGAGGTTCTCCTATGGGGATTCAGAGCAGAGGAGAGGAAAATCAATGAGGCCTTGATGAGTCAGAGAGTCTTCCCTAAGAGTAGGAAGGGAAGGACTGGATATGCCAGGAGAAGAGAAGAGAGCCATCCAGGAGGCCAGGACAAGGGATGCATTTTAACAGATCTTCCCATTAATTTTTAATGCCCCCCTTAAGGGTGGTGAGAACCCAAATTTGACTATGGTCTGTAAAGGATTCCTAGGCTCTGTATGGATGTAAGACAACCTAAGACATGGAATTGGGAGACCAAAATAATGAAATTTCTGGCACAGTCCAATGGTCTAGGTCAGAGTTCAGCAAACTTTTTATGTTAAGCTCTACAAGCCAAGTGACAAAACCTAGGATACTATGAAAGTACAAGAGAGAAAAATTCTCTGAACTTTTTATTAATGAAAAAATACAATAAAAATAAAGTAACTGAGTGCAATGTTTTGGAATACAGTTCTACTAATGAGAAGATGGGATTCTCTTGGAGGGATGACATTTCATTTAGTTGAGATTCAAAGTGGGTGTCACCTATCCTCAAAATCAATTGCAAATGTTCGTCTGTTAATGCTGATCTGTAGTGAATTTTATATGCTTCCTATTTGACAGTGTCTTTTACACAGAGAGGTGACACTCGTGGCATCCCTGTGATTGGCAGTGCACCAAGCAACAGGGCTAAGGTCTGAGAGACCAGCAACTACTCAGCTCTGCGCAGCACAAAAGCCTCTGTGGATGGGAGGTAAAACAATGAGTGGGGTCTTGTTCCAAAGAGACTTTATTTGTGGACACTAAAATTTAACTTTCTTATAATTTTCACATGTCACAAAAGCATCTTCTTTTGATTTTTTTCAACTGTTTAGGAATACAAAAACCTTTCTTAGCTCAAGGGTGCCCTACAAAAACAAGTGGTAGGCCAGATTTAGCTCATGAGTCACAGCCTAGCATGACAAGTTAAGCTATTCATAATCAGAATGGCCAAGGGACATCTCTGATGTTATCCCTAATATCTGACCGGCAGGAAAGAAGTGTCTGGGAGGAACTATAAATAAGGAGTTATGGAAGCTTCTGGAGCCTTGGGAAGATACCAGCCTCAGTTCTGGAATGAGGGTCCCTGACTTGGTGGGTTTGGTAGGACCCACCAGTGTTCTCCTGGCCCAAGACTCCTTTAATTCTGGAAGTCTGATCATGGATTCTACTTGTCTATGTGGCCATTCTGGGCCCCCAAAGTCTTAATACTTAACACAAGGGTTTCCAAAGGATGGAGCGGAGCTGCCTGAAAAGGATAACCTCCCAGATAGCTGAGGCCAAGGCGGATGGCTGGGCTGGGGCACGGAGAGCAGCATGTAGTGCTGGGGCTTGGAAATGGCCCTTATCTCTAGCTGCTCAGGGGGAGCGTGGCACCTGTTTATGGGTAAACTCAGAGCCTAACCTCAGCTGGAGGCAAGGTAATGGGGCAAGACAGGGTTGGAGAGCACCCAGGCCAGGCCGCCGAGGTTTAACCCTTTCTAGGCAGCAGTGGGTGAAGGTATAACGCTGCCCCAAATGAAGGACCATCCCTAACCCACCGCCCTGTTTTCAGCTGGTTCCTACAGGAGAGGGGAGAGCCCTGCCGTGGTCCAGCCGAGGTCAACTTGCTTTTGCAGATTTTAGTAACTGAAATGACTGAGAAAAGCACTGAGTCATTGACTCCTGCAGCAAATAACCACGACACCCGCTGTATGCTGGGCACTCTTGGGGCTGTACTGTGAACAAGATCAGCATCATCCAGCTATGTTCAAGCTCAAGGGTTCTTTAATGACCCCTTGGCCCCATCTCCAGGCCAAGGCAGAGAGTACGTGATTATCCCCATTTTACAAAAGAAATAACTGACACACACAGGGTCACCCAGGATATAAGGGTAGAAGGTAGACGATAACTCAGTTCTCCTTCATTGGAGCATAAAGTTTCCACTTTGTTAAAACACAAGACAGTTTTTCCAAACCCTCCACTATTTGTGTATCTATTCACTCAGTCGCTTTGTCTGACGTGCTTAGTGATTGTGACCCTGCCCCAGACTCAGCGTGGAGTGCCTGGGACGTAAAAACAAAGGAGCTCGTTCCCTTTCCTCAAAGAGTCTGTGGTCTACGGGGACCACAGGGGTCATGGGCTCCACAGCCACCCCAGGCACAGAGAAGGAGCGCATGGAGGGGCCCTCAGTGAGGAGGCTGAGACATAGGATGGCTTGGAGACAGACCTTCCATTTGCTGTGTCGCCTTCGTCAAGCCACTCTCCTCTCTGAGCCTCAGTTTCCTCATCACTTAAGTGGGCATAGCAATAGTACCTACCTCAGTGGACTGGTGTGAGGGCTGAATAAGGTGATATGGTGCCTGACACAGTCAGCACTCGATGAATGATGATTATTTAAAGGTCCAGGAAAGAAAACCCAGAAGGACAGGTAAAAGGGTCCAGAATTCAGTAGAACAACCGATTTTGTGTGTCTGTCACAACGTTTCGTTTTTAAACAGTTTTGCGCAATTATTCAGTGTATGTACTGAGCACAGATCAACCCCTTGAAGCAGGTATGGTTGTTTTCTTCCCATTTTGCAGATGAGGAAATTGAGGACCGGTGATAGAAAGTTCTCCGAGATCACACGGCAAGAAGGAATAAAAGAGTGTGTCCCCCAACGCTTGTCCCCGCACTGGGCCGCCCCATTGTTAAATGGACGAGGGAGTTTGGCTGTCATTTTGCTGTGGACAGGACGGGAAAACCAAGGTTTAAATGGTGGCACGAAGGGTGCAAAGGTGACGGGGAGGTGCTGACAGGAAGGACTCTGAGACCCAGAAAGGGGGACTCCAGCAAAAGCAGAACCGCACCCAGGATGACCTCCTCCGCAACATCAGGCCTATCTTCTCTGCATGATGCTCTGTGGTCCTACTGAGAGGAGGCATGAGGGGGTGGAAAAAGATAACCAGCTGTGGGATGCCTTCACTTCCCCAAGTTCCCAGAAGGTTTTCCACCTTCACGACGATCTCATCCAGCCAATGACAATGAAGCTACCAATGCTGCTGTGCTCCCCACACCTCCCTGCTCCTACCTTCAGCCAAAGGAGAGAAATCCTGATGGATTTCTGTACCATTTAGTGCTGACTCACCATGATAGAAATATCTGGTATCTGCTCACACAGAGGAAGCCCCCAACCAGAAGATCTGGTTGATCTAAGTCAAAGTTGGCTGATGCTTAGCATGCGCCTGCCACCCTGTCCTCCCTCGCCCATGCAGACATCAGAACTCGATCACGGCATTCCTTCCGCTGAGCTCTGAGAAGGCCAGTGTATTCACTGCCTAGTGCTGCCTTAACAAATTGCCACACGCCGGGTGGCTGAAAATGGCAGAAATTTATTCTCTCAGCGTTCTGGAGGCCAGAAATCCAAAACTAAGGCGTCAACAGGGCACACTCCCTCTGAAGGTTCTAGGAGAGAATCTTTCCTTGCCACTTCCAGTTTCTAGCGTGTCCAGGCTTTCCTTGGCCTGTGGCTGCATCACTCCAATCTCTGTCTCAGTCTTCACGGGGCTGTCTCCCCTCCTGTGTGTCTGTGATTCTGCTCTTCTCCTTCTTATAAGGATACTTGTCAATGATTTTAGGACCCACTGGGTAATCCAGGATAAACTCATTGCAAGACCCTTAACTTAATTGCATCAGCAAATGCAATTTTCCAAATTTTCTAATCCTTATTTTCTAATAAAATCTCACTCACCTGCTCCAAGGCTTAAGTTGTAGAACTTTTGGGGTGGAGGGAGGGAGCCACCATTCAAACCACCACAGTCACAGAATCCTTCCCAGTATAGTGTTCAAATGAATTGACCCACACACGGTAATGCTGGCCCATGAAATGAAATCTTTTTACAATCTCTGGTCTAAATCAAACCTGGTGATTTGATCAAACTATAAATGTTTGTGGAGTGCCATTTATGTAAGAGCCTCAATGCTCTCAGCTGTGCAAGGGGCCATGGTGAAAACTAAGAGAGATACATATCAAAAAACACGTGGCTGGCACAAGATGGGCCTTTAGTAAATGTTCATTGGCCTATCCAGGCACCTTGCTGCATCCTGTAAAATATAGTCTCTGCCCTGAGGGAAAAACCCTGGTAGGAACTAAACCTCAGGAGATCCTAAAGGGATGAAGTTTCCTTTCCTCCCACTGCAATCACGTTTAACAGCTGTCTTCCCCAGTCCTTGCTTTTATTCAACAAATATATTTTAGCCGCTACTCTGGGTAAGCTCTGTGCCAGGTTCGGGAATAAAATGTCTGATGAGCCCTCATGGGACAGAGCCCACTGAAGGGGACAGGCTGGGAAGTGGGCTATGAAAGACTATTGGGGCTCTACTTTAGACGGGAGGTCAGGGAAGCCTCTCTGAGGAAGAAAGAGGAAAGATGACAGGGTTTAGCCAAGCCATGAACTGAGGAACGATAGATTGAGAACCTGGTGGAGCTGAGGCTGCACCTGTGCTGGTCACCTCTGTACCCCCAGGAGCCCAATAAGGAGGTGTGAAATCACATTTAATAGAAACGTGATTGTCTAACCCATTTTACAGATGGGAACAGCAAGGCAGAACACCTAAGCTTGCACTGAGGGTATGGATTTCTGTGGATGAGGAGAGCCTGGCATGCGCTGACAGCCAGCTTGCAGAGGTGGCCCCTGCTGCCCTACCTGCCTCCCCCGGTCTCCCTCACCCAGGCTCCCCGCCATTGGCTCAGGCTCTCTGAAGGAGCTCCATGCCAAGCCAGGGTGAGGGGAAGAGTGGGAGAAGGACAGGGAGGCCTCATTTCAACCTGGTACAAAGTGAATTCTTTATGGAAAGAACTAGATCAGCAGGTGGCCTGGGATGCTGAAAAGCTGGAAGAAACATGCCCAACTCCCAGCAAGAACGCCAAAGAATCATTCTATTGGGAAATCTCTCCCCTGCTGTACACTGGCCCTACCAGACAGACCCTTTCCCTGGGGCGATTTCTCCCCATCAGCCCTCACTCTGCTCTCTACCCTGATGACTCTTACACATCACTCAGGCTCAGCTCCCCATTGGGTTAGGCTCTCTTAATACCCTGTGATTACCTCTCCTACACTGCCTTCAAGATGCACTGTCTTGTCATTTTCCTGGTGAAACACCCCTGGCCAGATGGTGACCTTGTTAAGATCAGGGATTCTAGCCCTCTGTTGTGTGAACCCAGCACCTGAATCTGGCTTACAAAGATACCCAGCATAAGTTTGATGCATAGGCATGTGAAGAAAAAAAATAAATCAATCAACTAATCGATCAATCAAAATTTATTTGTAAACAGGTTACATGTAAATATCAAAACCACAATTCAGCCCCAGGCCTGCTTCACCCTGAACCCCACAACCCGTAAGCACCTCTGTCCTGCAGGGAGGTGTGGGCTGCCGGAGTGTCCAGTAGGTCCAGAGGGAGAGGAGAAGGGTAGCGGGTGAAGAGAGATGCACATGACACAGGGATGGGTTCTGGGTGGAAATACACTCATTATTGCATATTTATTGAGAACCTCCTGTGTGCCAGGCACTGTGTTAATGCAGTGGACCCTGATGTAAGACATGGCTTCTGCCCTCAAGGATTTCACAGTCAGACTGGACAGGTACACTGACGGGTGCTGGGAGGGGTGAGAGGGAGTTTTGATGCAGGAGAAGACAAGCCCAGACCAAGGTCAGCTTTGGGTAGAAAATGTCCCACAGCTCAGGGGCGTGACCTACCCTAGATCTCCCAGAGGCTTCTGGGTGCCCATCATAGTGTGCAGGTGATGTCTCCCTGCCCAAGACTGCAGCACCAAGTCCTGCCTGAGTTTCCAGCCTCCCAAGTCTGCAGATTGCAGACTTGCCATGTGAGGCAAGTCCTCAAAATAAATCTTTTTCTACCTCTCTTTGGATATGTATAAATCTTAGGATATATGTATATTATATATACATTATACATATAGATCTAATTAGTTCTATCTCTCTGGAGAACCCTGACCGATACCGATTTTGGTATCCATATCCACACTGCCCCAGAGATCTTTCTAGAACACAAGCTGGATGGTGTCCCACTCCTGCTTAAACCTACCTTTAATTCCCCAAGCTCTGGGATAAAATCCAGGCCTTCCCAGGTGACTTCTAAGGGTGGAAGCCTGGTTGATTTTCAGCCTGCGTTTCCCCAGTTCCCAGGAACTTCCTCTCCCCTCCCCTCCTGGTACCCTCGTCTTCAGCCAGCTGAGCAGTGGGGAGATACTGTGAGGACAAGAGCCCAGGGAAAGACTTTCAGAAGCAGACCTCTCTCTCTACACTCCTACCATTCCTCTACCCACCACCAAGCAGGCCTTCTAGAACTTTCTAGGACACAGCTGCAATGAGGGTCTGGGCCTGGACCCTCTGGATCCAGTCTGAGGGCACGAGTGTCCAGAGCTCAGGAGAAGGCAGAGAGAGCCTTGTTTTTGCCATTCCCTCCCCATGGGCAGAGTTGGAGCCAAGTTTGGCAGAGCTCCTTGGCTTGGCTTCCTTGACTCCTGCAGGTGGAAGGCCCCTGAGCGACTGTGGTTCTTTCTGGATGTCTCGACCAACCCAGAACCCCAGCCTCAGCCCCAGTACCGGATGGGCACCCACTGGTGGTGATTGTGAAAAAATAAAACACAGGGATATCACACAGGGCTCAGGCTGGGACCCGTGTAAACCCCATGCTCTGGTGCCAGGGAACTTGGCCTCTGGTGACTGCCAGAGGAAACCCTTGTCCCACTGAAACCCAGCCTCCCACCATGGCTTAGGGGTCGCTGACTTCCCGCAGGGACGTGGATGGCGCCCCAGAGCTCATCCCCAGGCGGGGGTGTTTGGGTAGCAGACTGCTTGAGCACACAGGATCGGCTATGAAAGTCCCTGCAGCATGAGACACACCTCCCAAGAAAAGCCTTTCCCTTTGGAATCTCCTGGCCACGAGCACTCTTGCTGGCGTGGTAGCAAGAGGTACACGAGAGATGAGAATCCATGCATTCAATCAGTCAGTCCTGATCCCCTGCTATGTCCAGGTACCGTGGACCTCAAAATAAAACACAGCACCTTCCTCAAGTAGACTTCCGAGACAGACGCTGGTGCTCTAGGGCCTCTATCCACAGCACTGTGAGGCTCTCAGGAGACCATCTGCCGCAGTTTTCAGAGATCCCCAGTGCCTCTGGGGACTCACCACGTACCACATCTGTGATGTCTCCAGTTTGCCTTCCACACCGCCCAGACGATCTTTCTCTGGCATTGTTTTCTGGATTAAATCAAACGCCTTCAGTGCCCACTAAGGCTGGTCTCTGGATGCCTCTCCCTCCTCCTCACTCACACCTCCCACCCAGCTCCTCATTTTCCCCTGGGCTTCAGCCAAGCAGGGCTCTGGGCAGACACTTGAACAAGCACTCTTGCTTCATACCGTGGGGCCTTTGGACTCACAGTGTCCTGCCTGGAACGCCCTTTCCCCGCCTGGCCCACCTGACAGTTGGAAGTTATCCCCTTGTGAAGTCTTCTCTGATGTCTCAGCCACAACACCAGTACCCCTAGATGGTCTGTCTCTGTCCATAAAAGCAACTTCCAATTCCTCACCATGTTTGGCTGGTTGGTGAGGCCTTGTAACTGAGCAGGACCCTATGGGGCCTTCCCCGGACAGACACCTCCCCTATATCCTCTGCTGTAGCTCCTCTCTGAAGTACTTAGATAACAGTATCTGATACACACTTCCTGAGTTGATTTACAGATGCTAAAACCCCCACCAGACGGAAGAAATTAACTACCTGATGATCATGAGCCCCCAGACCTCCTGGTGCCTAAGGATGGATAACGTCAACCACCCTGTTACCTCACCATCAGCCAATCAGAGAATTGTGCATAAACTGATCACCTACCCTATGAGTGCCCTCCCTCACCTGGCTTCTAAAAATACTTTGCTGAAACCCTTCGGGGAGTTTGGGGTTTTGAGCACAAGCCACGCGTTCTCCTTTCTTGGCCCTGCAATAAGCCTTTCTCTGCTCCAGACTCTGACGTTTCGTTTTGGCCTCACTGTGTGTTGGGTACACAAACCTGCATTTGGTAACAGCCTGGCATGTCTTGGCCAATGCCCACCCCTCCCCATCACCCACATCTTACCAGTTACCCTGGTCTTTTTTTTCTTTTAGAAGGTTTTTTTGTTGTTGTTCTTTTAAAATTTTTTTAGAAGGTTTTTTCCGTTTTTTGGTTTTTTTAAATTTTGGGGCTGTGCCACATGGCTTGCGGGATCTTAGTTCCCCGACCAGGGATCAAACGCGTGCCCCCTGCAGTGGAAGCACGGAGTCTTAACCACTGGACCACCAGGGAAGTCCCACCCTGGTCTTCTTAAATGCCAGCTCTTTGTCATCTCATGGACTCCACACTTTCTGTTTTCTCTGCCTGTGACGTTTTTCCCCAGGAGCCGCAAACTTTAATTTTTCAGGTTCCAGCTCCCAGACCCACAAAAGAGAGATTCTCCCCCACTGCCCTATTGAAATGGAGTCTCTTCCTCTTTCTTCTTTATCTTCGCACACTGCTTAGTTTTCTCATAATACAAACACAATTGCAATAATTTTGTGGACTTCTTCCTTTGTCGACCCAGTTATCGCCTTCCTTCAAAAAATCGTGCTTAATAAGTATTCATTGAAGGACTAGTGGTTATGAGTGTACACATAGGAAGAAATTCACCTAATATGTGTGCCTCTTACCATACGTAAATTACACTTTAATAAAAATATATACAAAGTGTACTGAATACTTATAAATGCATTAAAAATGATAAGTGATAATGCACAAATTTGCCTATGTATCTTGTTAATTGTATTTGCATCACTGGTGTTTAACACAGAGCCTGGCCCAATATTTCCTCCATTCCCGTGACGTAAAGTGGCTAAATTCAGAGCACATTACATTAATGTGATCTTCCTTTATACTTCCTCTTGGAAAGTCATCATTAAACCAGTGATGCATCTTAAAATAGATGATTTGTCTTAGAACACTGAACATAGAAAACTCAGTTTGTAGAAGTCACTCACTAAATGTTGAACAAATTTGACTTGAAACACAATGGGATAAACTCTTAAGGGAGCTTGAAAAAGAGGTTTATAGGGTACTCCTCTTACCTTATTCACCTGTTTAAGAGAAACAGGCCCGTGAAAAGGCTGCAGAGAGTGTACTAGTTAAGGCCTTGGGATTGGATCACCTGCTGATGAATCTGGGCTCCACTGCTTGCCAGCTGTGTGACCTTCAGCATAGTGCTTAACCACTCTGAACCTTGTTTACCTCATGAAACAGGAAGTGTGATCCCTACGCCACAGAGCCCTGGTAAGGATTCAATGAGATGATGACTGGGAAGCTTTTAGCTCAGTGCCTGGCAGACAGCAAGCCCTTGATAAATAGTGGCAATTATTAGTAGTGTTGTGCTCCAGCCCAGGCCCTACCCTGGTCCTCTGAGCCCACAGTCAGTCCCCTGTGAGCGCCACATAATTGTGCGTGTTTGCAGGGAGGGACCAGAGCACAGGGGAGGAAGAGGAGGTACCTGCCCCCGGGGGGACTCTCATCCTAGAATTCTCTTCCTTCCCAGCCCAGCGAAAGTGTTTCCTCCACTCTGTAGAACTTCACCCCTCTGGGATCCCAGCTCTGGGCCCCAGGGGTGCTGGGAACAGAGCGGCACAGTCAACAACCTTTTCAGTTGTGTCAACATCTCTTGTACCTTCAAGTCCCTGGACTTCAGACACCAGGGCAGGATATCAGACTCAAAACTGGAGCCAGCCCACGTGGCGGCCTCAACTCTCATGAAGACCCTCCACATCCCAGTCTGAGCATCACCGACTCCCTGGAATCCCAGACCAGCCAAGGCCATTCACACTAGTGAGCCTTTGCACACGCTGTCCGCACCACCTGACGCTCCCAGTGCATTCCACCTACGGCCCTTGGCTCTGAAATGGGATTTTATCATTTCCCTTATTTTACAGGTGAGCCAGCTGAGTCCCAGAGAGGTTTGGTCACCTGACGCAGGTGACCCAGGGGCTCCCAACTCCCAAGGGCCGCAGGTGACCCCCCCCCCCATCTTCCACCAAAATAGTAATCAAGTGTCCCCAGAGAGTCCCATGTGCCAGGCTTCACGTTCACCATCTCACTCTGAGGTCAGTTTTATTCTCTCCAGCTTACAGGTGAGGAAGCCCAACTTCAGTCACTTGCCTGGGAGCATGTGGTGTCAGGTGGCAGAGATGCCCTGCAACCCTAGCCCCTCGGGATCCAACTGACTTGCTAAACTGATTCCTGGGGTGATACCGTGGACTAGCATCCTGAATTGGAGATATGCTCTTTTGGGGTAAAAATATCAAAGGATTAGGACCTCAGGAGGAGCCCCGAGGAAGGTGGACTTGCCTGACCACCCTGGCCAAGTACACTTTCCTCCCTGTCAACACTTCCATTGTCGTTTATAGGGTGTAGTAAGATTCCCAGGGCCCAGGAGACGTGGAAGGACTGGGAGTTCTCAGCCTCCTACAGAGCTCCTCCCAACTTGCCCACCCAGCGGACACTCAAAGCCAAGACCTCCTGTCCCAGTTTTCAGCCCCAGTGACCCCAGACAACTTGGTCACTTTGCCATCCAAGCTCAGTTCCTTAGAGCCTCAGCTCTGGAAACGGCTGCCTAAATTCAAATCCCAGCAACACCACTTGCCAGCTGTGACCCCCCTGGGCAAGACACTTAATCTCTCGGTGCCCCAACACCTTCACCTCTAAAATGGAAATACCAGTAGTATCATGGTTGTGATAATACACGGGACAGTAAACCCTCAAAACATGTTAGTTTGGACGTGGAGGTGTGTTTTGTTTTGTCTCTCCTGAAATGAAGCCAAACACTCATAAGGATTCTTGCTTTCTTCGGGCGGCAGGAGCTGCAGCCAGGCGGCTGGAAGCGGGGATATGGAGACAGGCCCGGGGCCAAGTGGGGACAGAGAATCCCATCCAAGTGTCCCGGCCCAGCAGGGGAGGGCCAGCTCGAGATGGGGAGGCTGCCCACGCAGGCCTCTGTGCCAGGCCAGTGAGTGGGCCCCTCTGGGCCAGACACCTATTTTCATTATCAGGCCCACATTCCTGGGATTCCTGGGTGAACCAGGCACTTATTACAAGAGACTCAAAGCGCCAAAGGAAAATACTCATTTGAGGCCCAGACATGGATTTTTCATTTTCATAATTGGCCGGTGGGTCGGCACGTCCCGGGGCGGCAGGCGGAAGGGAGCTGCTGGACAAAGTGTCTCTGTGGGAGCCCAGTCGCCCGTGGGGGAGGGAGGGGCCGGCTCCGCCCACAAGGCCCTCCAGAGGTCATGGCATCCATTCCCCTGCCTCTCAGGCTGACTCATCAGCACCCGGGCCAGAGGGACAGGCATCTACTCTGCTTTGCAGAAGGGGCCAGGAGGCTTGTGAGATCCCTTCCAGATCCTCACACACTAGCCGTCTGTCTAACTCAGCATCTCAACTAGGAGGTGATTTGGGCTCCCAGGGGAGACATTTTTGTCTGGAGACATTTTTGGTTGTCACAACTGGAGGAGGAGGAAGAACGGATGCTCCTGACCAAGGATGCTGCCCAGCATCCCACAGGGCACAGGACAGCCCTGTTTCCGCAACAAAGAACGACCCAGCAGCCCTGATGACAAGTGTCAATCCATTGCGCTGCAGCTCTTGTCCACTTTTTCCCAATTAGAGTTCACGGAGGTGTAACAAGGGGAGGAGGGGCAGTCACCCAGGTGGGTCTTTTAGGAAGGAGAGACAGGTGTAGGGTGGGGAATAAAGACCAATATACACGGCTGCCTACCTGATGGGTGCAAGGTGGAGATAGACTACAGGGGATTTGGAATCCAGCAGACCTGGATCGGCGCACAGCCTCCATTCCCCAGCTGTGGGGCTCTGGGCAAGTCACTTCGTGAGTTTCATTCAGCATGACCTGGGAAATGAGGTCAGCATCGCCACCTCACAGGGTGGGTGTGACAATGAGCAGTGATGACGTTGATCGAGTACCTCGTGTCTGCCTGGAGCATGGAAGTTCCCCACACATGCCGACCTCCTTCCCTGACTCTATTTCCCCTTTCCACAGCCTTCCCATTGGCACCTTCCTTCCCCTGTGCCCTCTGCCTCCCTGTCTCTGCCTCTCCAAACCCTCCCAGTGCCCAGGCCACTGTCCCTCCGGAGCACCTATTCCTCCCTCAACCTCTGGTCACCCTCCTAAGCCAGCAGAGATTCCTGCCTTGGCCGCGCACTGGCTTCTACGGGTCATTCCCAGCTCTAGGGGTATGGGGGCATATTGGGGAGTATGTGGTATGTGTGAATGACATGTATCTATAGATTTGCACACGTACTGAGCGTTTTTGTGTGTATGTTGGTGTGTGAGTGTGCGTTTCCGTGTCTTGTGTGGATGCATATGTCCCGGGACTGCCTCTTTCTTCTTTCGTTGTCTCCCAGTCTCTGCAGAATACTTTGCAATATGCTGGACTCATTAGCTGTAGAGCATCCTTAGGGGAAAACTGGAGAGATGGATGTCTCCAGATTTCAGAGCAGGCTCTTTATTCCCTCTCCCCTGAGAAGCATGCCCAGAACCCAGGTTGTCATACACCATCCTACCTTTCCCCACACCTTTCCATCCTCCTTTTCTGAGCACTGACTCCGGGCCAAGCCCTGTCCTGGACACCTGGATGGAGAGATGCTCACACCCAGTCCCTGCTGAAAGTCAGCTCATGTTCCAGTGGGAGCTCTCAGGGCTGCTGGTCAGCCAGGATGTACCCGGACAGCAGTACCTGCTTTTAAAAGGTTGAAATACTCCTTAACGTTTGGCAAACAGCCTCTGCCCTGAGTCCCAAAGGGCCCTTGATTCCCACGATCCAGGAAGTGACGGGCTAACCCAGGCCCTGCAGGGAGCCTCCAGGGACCCTGCTCCTGGGCTGTGCCTGCCTCCCTCCATCAGCTCTGATCAGTTGGTGCCTCTGCCATACCAGCTGTTAGATATTTTCAGACACTCCTAGGAGACAGAGGCCTCATCATGCTGCAAATCACTAAGAGCACCGAATCAGATGTTGAGCAGCTCTGAGAGCACTGAGGACAGAGCCACTAACTGCCTGCAGGATTTCCAAGAAATCTTCAGAGGAAAAAAAAAAAAAGGATTCTTCTCCAGGATCTTGAAGGATGAATAGGAGTCTGCAGGAAGATGAAGAGAGGGAAAGCCTTACTAGGTGCAGAGAACAAGAAGTACAGAGGCAGAGAGGTGTGTGAAAGAATCTCAGGCTAAAGGCAACCAGTTCCTGAGAGTACAGAATGTGCAGATGATTGGAAAGGCAATGAGGAGAGTAAATCGGAGCAGGCCTTGAATGCTGAGCTAAGGAGCTGTAGATACCCTTGGCAATCTTCAGGCCTAGGACCAGCTACACAGTTTGGGGGTCCAATACAAACTGAAAATGGGGCGGGCACCCTTGTTCAAAAATTATTAAGAATTTCAAGACAGTTACAACTCAACATTAGAGGAGGGTCCTTCTAAGCCCAGGGCACCACATGACTGCCCGTGAAGGTGGCGATACCCAAGGCCACTGGTCTGATCTGATGTCCTGCCTGGGATTTAGGAGATGACAGCCTGAGCCCACCAGGCCTGAGAGAGGAAGCAGGAAACACCTCTGCAAAATTGTCCTGGCCTCATGGGAGATTAGCCCCTTCCCTTTGCAGAGATCGGGTTACTATTCCAGATGCACTCTTTTCAGAGCCTTAATTAATCAAAGAGGTTTGTGAGGCACTTTTCTCTTTGTGCACTAATTCCTCACCCAGCGGACCCTGCCGCTGTATAAACACACGAGGCGGGTGCCCCGGAGGACCCAAAAGCCTGCTTCCCATAAGCGCTGGCTCCAACCACTGCCCAGCAGCTTGGGGATGTGCCCAGAGTCACCCAGGCTCCATCTCACACAGGGCCTCGCTGGAGGGTTCAGAGTGCCTTCAGTGGCCACCTCACTAGGAACCAAGGAGCCCAGTGACTTGGGGCAAGTCACTGGAACACTTTGCTAATTTCACCTTCCCAGAGATGAGATAAGCCACCAGATGGGAGAAGGAATCAGCAGGGGTCTAACTGCACTTCTGATGCAAATAGAGGCCAAAATCAAAAGCTCCTCTTCTTGAGGTTAATAGATTCATTTGGTTAAAAGCTGAGAAGCATTTCACCACAACCTCTGTCCCCGGCAACCTGCCCTCAGTATTTGCATACGTTTTGAATGAAAATTGTCAGGACCATGCGAACTAGACAGCAAAATGCATCTTATCTGATGGCTGTCGGGGAATTTGGGGGGAACAGGTGGGGTTTAAACACGAATCGGGGCTGAGGCCCTTGTGTGGGTCTGAGCCTCAATGATAGTATCTGCCCCACCCTGGGCCCTGGCTTATGATAAACTGCCTTCTCCATTTCACCGGCCCCTCGGTGACTAACAAGCCACCTGCTTGTGGTGGGACCTGGGAGAAAGAGAACCGATTCTTTATTGTTCCTTCTTGTTCCATTGAGGTCAAGTGCGAGGAGCAGGGTTAGGGTACCATTGCCCCTAAAGAGGGCTTCCATGCCTTGATCCATTACTTCATTAATCCTGAAGTACTTCATTCAACCATTTCATCCTTCACCATGTGAATCTTTCAGCTGTATTCACAAATAATACCTATCTTTAGGGGGGAAATCCGAAAGGAAATATATTCATTTTTTTAATCGATCACATCATATACATCACGTAAGTCCTCTGCAGGAAAAAAAAAAAAATTAAAATGCTGATACACAACGTGAAAAAAAGGATATGTGATCCTAAAGCTCCCAACATTCCCCTGCCCAGAGCATCACCACCATTAGCTCCTGGACGGGTTGTATGTTCTCTCAGACTCCCTCTGCGCATTGCTGCACAGAGAACTCTGTCTTCCTGGCACTTGGGTGTCCCTGACCTCCCTAGCTCTTGTCCACTGATTGCCCGTGTCCCACTCAGGTTCTTGTGACAGCCAGTCCCCACCATTCCTGCACATACCCTAGGCAGGGAAATCGGCGGTCCCAAGCTCAGACGTTTTTACCAAGCATCTCTCTTGCACTGTGCTAGGCCCGGGGCAGGCTGCAATGGGCAAGATGCAGCTGAGAACCAATACGTTATGTGTCACAGCTTGCTGGGGTTTGGCCGAGAAAGCAGCCACCCTCCCATCTTCCAGTTTCCAGATTGGGATTTGTTTGCATTTTGCTTTCTAAAGACCCTTATGTCCCTTAGCATTCCCCACTGCCCTTCTTCTTGCCTATCTGCAGTTCCCAAATTTATCATCACAAGCTTAAATTGCTTTTGTAACGGGGAAACACAGCACACTTTTTTTCTTTTTTTTTTTTTTTTTTTTTTGCGGTACGCGGGCCTCTCACTGTTGTGGCCTCTCCCGTTGCGGAGCACAGGCTCTGGACGCGCAGGCTCAGCGGCCATGGCTCACGGGCCCAGCCGCTCCGCGGCATGTGGGATCTTCCCGGACCGGGGCACGAGCCCGTGTCCCCTGCATCGGCAGGCGGGCTCTCAACCACTGTGCCACCAGGGAAGCCCTAGCACACTTATTTTTTAACAAAATTTATTTACCAGGTATTACATGCCCGGTACTTGGGCAAGCACTATGTGAGAGGTAATAGATGTAAAAGTAACATCTTCACATCTACTTATTAAAAAAAAGACTATCTATTTTCATTTCAAGCTGCTTAATACACTCAAGGGTTAGAGGAGAAGGACAAGAAACCCTGCATATAGTTTAGAGGATGATTCGCCTGTGGCAGGATTGCATAGGGAAGTTTTCCTGGGGCATCGATAATATGATTCAGAGAAGTTACCTCCCGCCCTGGACCAGGAGGTTGTACATGGCCTGTAATAAAAATCATGACAATGAGATAAATGGCACTATTACGCTTACCAGGGGCTTATACATATGCAGACAACAATGATGATGGCAAGGATGTTGAAGTAATGAGGTTAAGTGATATGATCTATGCCTGACACACAGCAAGCGTTCAGCAGTTGGAAGCTGCTACGTTTATCTTCCTTCTTTCTAGTAAGGTATTATATTTCCCATTTTAACTACGAGAGCCCTGAAACTCAGTGAGGTCCACATCCCTACCCTAGATCACAGCAGCTAGCAAGTGGGGGAGCTGAGATTTGAACCCAGGTCCCCTGAGAACCAAGATGAGTTGGTGATACAGCTTTGCCAGAGTTTCTTGGCTAAATTATAGGGAAGAAAACATCAGCCCAGCTCCTCCTCTTAATTTCCAAATTGCTTTGATAGGCTTGTTTCTATAGACCTGTTACTCACCATTTTCCAGAAATGGTCTGATTGCTATATTTCTCACCCCCTTTGTTACAGTTTGAGAGGAAAGTCCTCAGATTGTGACCCTATCTTATCTTGCTTTAATCCAACCCTAAACCCGGTCAGGCCTGCTAACTTTCCCCTGATTTTTTTTTTCCCAAGCTCTCCCTCTTCCCATCTAGATCAAAGTCCAAATATTGTAGCCTAAATATTTGTATTTAAGTTTGCAGCCTAAATATTGAAAGATGTCACTTGGGTGTATCCAGCATTGCTCAATGTGTTTCAACCGAAATCTTTGAGTATTAGCTTGAAGGAAGGAGAAGCCAATGTTTACTTTGGTCTGAAGGCCCTTCAGTTATTGAGCTCATCATATTCTTCAAGAACTTTCATTTAACTCTCCAGCATAATTCAAAAATCTCTCCTAGTTTTCAGAAGAAGGCACCCTAAGGTATGATGGCAGACCTCTGACTGAGTTTGACCCATGAAGTTCTTTAAATATAGTCAACGAACCGCCATCTCTCAAACACTGAGACATTTCACGTAACAACACGGATTTCCTGCTTCCATTTGAAAAAGATCTGGAGAGATTTGGAAGGTCTAGAAACGCTAGACCAGAATTCTGAGCCTCTGGCTAACAGTTGCCCTCTGTAGACAGACATGTGTTCCCCACCAGGTCTGCTTATGTCATACGTGTTACCTCCTAGGCCCTGCTACAGTGCCAGGCCCGGCTCTGCCACCTACCTCACCATGTGACTTAGGACAAGTCACCCAATCTCCTCATGTGATGCCGCACAGACACCTGAGTCATTTTCTGCTTTCCGGCCCTGAACTTCTTAAAGGAGCTCCGACTGTTTGCATTGAACAACTCATCCAGCTCTCCCTTGGCCAGAACACAGTGCCCTGAGACCAGACATGTCTGTCCCCTGTGACACTGAGTTCCCTGGAGTGGAGAGAGGGGTGTCACCTGTGACCTCTGTGTTGCCTGGATTCATATTTTCAGGCTTATTTCTTCCTCCTAAACAAGAGCTCTCGTTTTCTTAGTTGAAAAGCCACCAGAACCAAGCTTTTCCAGACACAGCCCCAGGCTCAGAAGGGTTCTCAGGTTAGTTCCTTGCTTCCAGGCAGGCCACCAGAACCCTTTCAGAGAAGACTTTTGGCTTTGCTCCTATTAAAAAAAAAAGAAAGGAAAGAAAGAAGGAAAGAAAGGTGGGAGGGAGGGAGAAAGGGAGGGACGGGGGAAAAAGGGACTGTTTTGATTTAAAATAAAACATTTTTTGCAACATCGACATAATTTAAATGTTAATAAAAACTACAAAAATGTTTACCTGCAATTCCATCACAACAGCAAATAAACCCTCTTTAATCTTTGTCTATATACACATAAAATTTCACCATAAAAATAGTTTACATTCGCTGAATGCCTGTTAGATGGATTGTGCCTTTGGTGTTGCATCTAAAAAGTCAGCACCAAACCCAAAGTCATGTAGATTTTCTCCTATATTATCTTCCAGGAGTACTGTAGTTTTGCATTTTGCATTTAGTACTATAATATATTTTGAGTTAGTTCCTGTCAAAGGTATAAGGCCTGTATCTAGATTTTTTTTTGCATGTGGTTATTAGGTTTTCCTAGCACCATTTGTTGAAAAGAATTTTTCCATTGTGTTGTCTGTGGTCCTTTGTCAATAAATCAGTTTACTATGTTTATGTGGGTTTATCTCTGGGCTGTCTATTCTGTTCCACGGATTTGTGTGTGTGTGTGTGTGTGCTTTCATTTGCATTAATGTATAAAGTTATTTATTTTTAAATTTTTATTGGGGTATAATTGATTTACAATGTTGTATTAGTTTCAGGTGTACAGCAAAGTGACTGCTATACAAATACATATATTCACTCTTTTTTAGATTCCTTTACCATATAGGCCATTACAGAGTATTGAGTAGAGTTCCCTGTGTTTTAAGTAGTTAGTTAGTTACCTATTTTATACATAGTAATGTGTATGTGTCAATCCCAATTTTCCGATTCATCCCTTCCCCCCCAACCCCCTGGTAACCATAAGTTTATTTTCTACATCTGTAACTCTATTTCAGTTTTGTAGATAAGTTCATTTGCAATCTTTTTTTTAGATTCCACATATAAGCGATATCATATGATATTTGTCTTTCTCTGTCTGACTTACTTCACTCAGTATGAGAATCTCTAGGTCCATCCATGTTACTGCACATGGCATTATTTTGTTCTTTCTTAACAGCTGAGTAATATTCCTTTGTATATATATACCACATCTTCTTTATCCATTCCTCTGTTGATGGACATTTAGGTTGCTTCTATGTCCTGGCTATAGTGAATAGTGCTGCAGTGAACTGTTCAATGGATTTTATTTGTCTGTTCATTCACCAGTACCACACTGTCTTGATAACTGTAGCTTTCTAGTAATTCTTGGAAACAGATAGTGTCAGCCTCTGACTTTGTTCTTCTCTGATATCGTGTCAGGTATTTTGGGTCTTTTGCCTCTCCATATAACTGTAGGATCAGTTGTTGTTGTTGTTGTTTTTATTTGTTATTTACAAAATAACTTGCTGGGATTTTGATTGGGGTGACATTGAATCTACACAGTAAGTTGGAAAGACTTGACATCTTGACAATATTGAGTACTCCTATCCTTGAATATGGAATATCTTTCTATTTATTCAATACGTTTTTTATCCTGAAGAACCAGAATCCAAATTAAAACAAATGCAAACAGAATTGATATGATGCACATGGTTAAGTTGGGGGAAGAAAAGGACTCCACACAAAACTGATCAAGGGTCTCTCCTTGACCAAACTTTAGATGGACTCCTCTGAGCCCTCTTTTTTGACAAGGCCTCATCCTTGGACCTTGTCATTGGCCTGCCTAACAGTTCTGCCGAGTCAATTTAGCAAGAATTCCCACACAGATATCTGATCACCTCTGATATCTGATCAAATTCCTCAGCTCCCACCCTTGATGTCTAAGTCTTTGGCCTGCCTTCAGTATGAATCCTATGAAGTCATTTTAGGAAGAATTCTCCTACCCTTGATGTCTTCTCTTAGTAATTTTCCATCCGCTGACCACCTACTCTGTTGGTTGGCTATACATCTCCAGCTGTCTTCATTGTATTCAGAGTAGAGCCCGATCTCTCTCCTCTACTGCAGTATTCTTGACACCTAACCCCGGAGACACGTGGTGAGCACTGCACAGTCCAGTCTTAGTTAACTTCCAGAAGCCAGGAGGCTCAAAGTCTTAAATGTCAGGGTTTGGCGGTGATGGGGGTGGTAATATTATTGGTACCCAAGGGGTTTTAATTTATGGAGGTGACTGAGTGGCAGCAAAGAGAGGTCTATGCCATTAAAAGAAGATTTTTATTATTTACATTTCCTGAAAGGAGAGCCCATGCCATGCCAGCCACATGGGAAGAATCAGGTTTGGGTCAGGAGGTAAGCAGGAACAAGGGGAAGGCCTGAACCACAGCCTTTATTGGGGTTTCCACAGAAAAGGCAATGCAGGGCTAGATAAACAGTTTAAGGTTGGGCCAGTGTGAATGATTCGGGTGGGCTTTGGGCTCCAGGGGTGATCTTAGTTGTGATACCTGGCCCTGGGATGATTTAGGGCAGAGGAGATATCAGCTTGGTGTGTGAGAGAGAAGATGGTGGATGAGGACTCAGTCTTGGATCAGCCAGCCTGCAGGAAAGGCCAGTTCCACCCAATAATATGGCCCCGTGTTGAATGGATGCTGAGTAGACGTACAGAATAAATGCAAGAAAGCACAAAACTGCGGCATGTGGGAGACCGTAGGAAAAGGATTATAAAACAAAAGTAAAAGGCAAGCTAAAATGCCCAAATCAGAGTGACCTCCCCTGTATGTTCCTTAATTCGCTCATTTGCTAAGTGGGAGTAAAAGTAACACCTCCCTCAACGTTTGTGGCGAAGAGTCCATAAGGCCAAGCGTGTTGAATGTTTGGTACAGCTCCTAGTGCAACAAACAGCTCACCAAATGCAAACTCTGCAACAGGCGTGAGCGTGTTGGATGGACAGTTATGTTTTAGCTTAAGTTCATTTAATAAGAAAAAAATACAAACTTCCTAAGGGAAGTTGTGACGCTTCACATCACAAAGCAAGGCATCCACGCTTCTTGTTGTCACTGCTGCTGTTTTGTTTTAACTCGCTAATTCCTTTGGTGGGTTTCCAACAAATCTGCAGAAAAACACTTGACACCAAATATTTCACAGCCCATCCTAACACATCAACAAGGGCAATTTGCTTTGCTGTAGAATCAATCACGCGTGCTTATTTCATGCTACACCGTGGCAGGTAACAGTGCGCCTTAGACTTCGATGCGTATAGGTATCATTCCCCTCCCCCTTCCCACCCCAGGGTTAAAATATAGATTCTGATTCAGTAGGTGTGGTGCAAGGCCTGAGATTCTGCACTTCTACAAGCTTCGAGGTGATGCCACTGGTCTAGGGCTCATCCTTCGAGCAGCAAGAGATTGAAACACAGTAACTTTGTCTTATTGGGAGGTCAGGCTTCCCTAGAACCTGAAAAGGCCAAAGGAGGAGGGAAAGACATTGACAAGCACTCTATGGCTGTCGTTAGTCCCTCCATGTTGGTGGGTGTTTTTAGCCCTCACTCAGAGCCAGGGCACTCTTACTTGACCCACAATTGGTACCATCAGTGCAGAGGGCTGGCTCTGGACCTTCTACCCTGCTCCTAAGGTCTGAAAATTTAAAAAGGCACGGGGAGGCCTGTGTTCTTTTCAGCTTTCAGTCAGCACTCCAGGCCCTGCTGGGATTAAACAGTCCATGTCCCGAGAGACAGAAACCCAGCATTGTTTACTCTGCTGGGGGGACCTGGGTCCTAGCCTCAGCCACTGACTTGGTGTGTGATGACTTGGTGTGTGAAGCCCCTTTCCTTCTCAATCCTCAGTCACTCCACCCATAAAATACAGAGTTTTGAATGAGGTCCGTTGTCTCCAAATGTAGGGTGTCATGAGTATCACCCGGGAAGTCTGATAAAATCCTGACTCCCGCCCCGACCCAGATCTAGATCTTTGAATATTGGTGGCAAAGTGGGTAGGGAGAGCTCAGAACAGGGTCTGCTGGAATGCGGGGGGGGCAAGGGGAAACGCAGGTGCTGGAAGAGGCCAAAGTTATGGGGAGGAGGGGCAAGAACCCTGGCGATTATGACAGCCCCTCCCTTCTACATGCCTCCACACTCCCCACCCATCACCCTCACCCCTGTTTATACCCGTTCCCTCCCCTCCGAGGTCTGGGGGGCGCTGGGCCACTCATCTTCTGTTTGCTGTAAACACCAGGAACTGCTGCTCAGGCTTCCACTAATCCTGTCTTCAACACCTCCCTTCTGCCCCCTCCCCTCCCCGACCTGCAGCCTCCCTCTTGCCCTAAATCTCTCTTCTCTGACAGATTCTGGAGGCTGCATTCTAGCCCTTGATCCACAACAAGAGAAGCCCAGAGGCCTTCGGGTCTATTGTACCAGAAACGGCACATGCTGCAGTGCACAATCCCTGCACATTGCAGACATCCCTCCCTCCCTCCCTCCCTCCCTCCCTCTCTCTTGACTTTATCCCCGCTTCTGCATTAGTCAGGATCCTTAGTTACAAGTGATGGATACCCCATGCACACTAGCTTTGGGGGTAAAAAGTAAATAAAAGAACAAAACCAAAAACCATTGACTCATATAACCAGGAAGTGCCTTCAGGTCTGGCTGGATTCAGGGTCTCAAATGATATTGTCAAGGCTTGCTTTCTCCATCCCTCTGGGTCAAGACAATTTTCTCCCATCAGATTGCTTCTGACAATCTACAGCTCCAACGTGATATTTTCTCAGCCTATTGAGCTTGTAGAAAAAGAGGTTCTACCAGGCCAACAGAAACGATGACGCTCACACACCTTCTCTTTTCTCTCCTCCTTCCACCCCTCTCTCCATCTCTTATTCCAAGATGAATAAAACAGGGTTGCTATCCTCTGTCCTCAAAGGTCTTACAATCCAGTGGGGAAGAAACTGGCCATATACCAATAGCTATGACATTTTATTATTAGGGCCATGGCAAAAGTATGTACAGATTCTGAATAATTTTATTGGGTGCCTGGTAAATGCCAGTTCTGCATTCCCCACTTCCATTTCTGTAACCTGAGCCGGCTCAATACCGTGTGCAGTGCCCAAAGCAGGAATTGTTGCCAGGATGTAGATCATGACATGGGAATTCAGCCTGGGCCACTTGGGTCCACCCAAGCAGTGTCCCATGCAGTGTCCCAAGCAGGGGACAGGGAGAGATGGGAAACCGGGGAACCCCAGTGGTTCAACCTTTCAAGCAGGTCCTAGCAAGGGAGAGAAGGGACAGTGAGAGGGAAGGGAGGGTCAGAAGGTCTATGGCAAAGCTGGCCATAAACAGGGGTAGGCCAGGACTCACACGCTGCACTCATGCAATATCCGAAAATCAAGAGCCTCCTTTCTGCACAGACCAAGGATATGCAACAGGTTGTATGGGACGGGGTGGGTGCAGTTTGGGGGGAGATGGTTGCCAGCTTCCATCAGATTCTCCAAGAAGCTAGCTCTAGCTTCATGATAGATCCAGAATCTCACAGCAACACCCCGATGCTGCTGACACCCAAGTTCAAGGTCAGGTCCTGGGTAAGAGTCCTACCTCTTCACCTTATCTCCAGGCCTCAAATCCAAATGTCTTCTCTCAGCCCTCATCTCACTCTAAACCCCCCACCCCAGCCTGAGTTCAATCCAGCCCTGCCTCCTAGCTGTGTGATCTTTCTAAGCCTCAGTTTCCTCATCTGTCAAATGGCCTGGTAATAATATCAGTTCACATGTAGGAAGTGCTCACAGTGATCTAGGCACCCTTACCCAGCATATCTTATGTCATGCTCACAAGGACCCTGAGGGGTGGGTACTTCTGGGACCCAGGTTCACAGCTGAGGAAATTCAGGCCTGGAAAAGTAGCTGTCCTGAGGTCACAGAACAGGACAGGACCAGGGTGAGGCGAGACCTCTGACGCCCACAACCCCCATCTCCGCCCCCCCGGCCCCGCACCACCATTTAAGGAGGCCCTCACTCTCAGATGCCAACCCTGCACCTTCGCGACCCTGAGAGTGGGAGCCTCCTTAAACGGAGCGCCCCTTGTACCTACCTTGCCTCTCCCTAGTGCCGGCCCATCACAGAGCAATACATTCAGGGGTAGCTGCTATCACAGTGCATGCTCTCAACTCCTAGGGCTGCTGTACGGCTTGAAGAGGATACATTTATTAAAGCACCCCGCACAAAACCTGGCAAGAGACAGTGCTATGTAGTGTGGAGCTAAACTAGGATTAAAATCCCAGTTTTACCTTCTAGCTCTTTCTCTTCTCATCTGACTCCTATTTTGCAAACTGGGTTCCTGAGTCTTCCAGCCCAGCGGAACCCAGGAAAGTTTTACAGGGAGTACACTCCCCCAAACAGGCATTAGACACTGAGGCCCCAGGAGTTGGGGCCAGTGGGAATCACTCCCTTGTTGAGCCAGGTCTCTAACTGCCACCAGCGTTTCCATTAAAACCGGTTCACCTGGCTCCCAATAAGACAAACAGTCCCTTTCAGGAGCTAGCACTTGGGCAGGATTTCAATTTTATTTTTCCAAGTTTTTATTACCTTACATTTAAAACATTTATTGCCTTGCTAGTTTCCGGCCGCAGTGCCCAGGCACAGAGACATGAGAAATAGGACTGCTGAATCCTTAAATGCTTGGCTGAGGGAAATTTCCACCCTCCCCGCACCCTCCCTGCAGGGTGGGCAACCCCAGGACACACGCACCAGAGGTCTGGGCCTGGACACCACAACTCAGCTGTCGTAGATGCCCCCAGAGGGTCAGGAATAGGTGGTCTGAGGGCCGATGGGGCTAATTTTCAGGAGCAGAGCAAGCCCTGCCTGGTTCTAGAAGTCACAGCCCAGAACAATGGGAGCCAAGACAGGGCAGAAGAATTGAAGTATACTAAAGGCATCTACAGACCAGACCCTTCGGGAACATTTAACCCCCACTGCCGCTGTGGATTAGGGATCATCACAGCCATTTTGCACATGAGAAAACCAAGGTTTGTGAAGTGATCACTTTGCAGTCACACAGATGAAGATGGCAGAACCAGGATTTGACCTAAGTCAGCCTACTGGCTGTGCAAACTTGAGCAACGACCTTGCCCTCTCTGGGCTTCAGCTTCCGTATATGTACAATGTGGCATGAATAGTACCTACCTCAGGGAGGTGCTATGAAGCTTAAATGAGGTCACCCTGTAAAGCCCGTGGCACAGTGCCAGGCATACAATAAATATCTCTTGAACGAACAAGTGAGTAGAAGAATCAGGGATTGGAGAGCAGCTCAGCTCCAGCCCTATTTAAAGCCCTGTTGTTCATCTGTCATTTGTGAGGCTTATATTGAGTCTGGAACATGGCAAGTTTTCCAATTTATCTTCATGATTGGCTGAAAACGCTTGTCCGAGAATTTTTTTCTGCACTGAAAGGGTTTCCCCAGCCCCACTTGTGAACGTTCTGTCTGGTCAGTGGCCACCACCTCTGAGAGGCCTCTGGGGTCCCCCAGATGGATGTGGAGGCCGCCTGACACTCTCATGTCAGAACATTGCACATTCTAGTTAGCTGTGCCTGTTCTCCACTCCTCTAGAGAGACTGTCTGTCGCTGGAGACAGGAAACCACACCCCCAGCCATGACAGTAGCCCTGGCAACAGCTTGCATCCCACGTGCCCTTGAGGACAGGCCATATCTTCTTGACTCACCACCGGGACATCCATTTACATCCTGACTTTCAGATGCTACTGCCTGGCCTCTTAGCGAACCTCAGTGATATTTGTGGAATAAATGGAACCAAAAAAGATTTGGCCATAAACATGCACCTTACTGGTTGTTCAGTGTGCAGGCAATGAGAGGACTCCAGCTGGTATGCTGTCACCCTACAGTAACTGCAGTTACCTCCAGGATCTGTGCCCGGAAGAGGGGAATCCACTGACCTGCATTTTGTCAGGGTGTGAGGTCCCTGGAGCCACTTGATTGGGTTCCATTGAAGGAAACTTGGAAAGGAAACTAGGGAAGACATATGACCCACCCCTGGGTCTCTGCAGGGAGCCCCTTTTATGAGATGTCCCCTCAGGGTCCCTCTTCCTCTTCCCTTAATACACACATGCCCACAGCCTCTCTCAGAGAACAGGCTGAGCCTATATTTTCCTGGTCACATCAGTGCAAGGAGGTCCTGTCTGATGAGTAAGAAGCGCCCTCAGGAGGCTGTCTGAGGTCTGGTGGTGCCCTAGGACTGCCCTGCTCTGTCTATTGCTGTCTGGGCTCCATAGGAACAAGCTTCAGGCTGCCACTGCTCAGGATTCCACCACCTTGGAACTGTGAATGGGCTCCTCTCCCAAAGCTGAGCAAGCCCAGGCTGACTGCAGATCACTTCCCAAAGGGAGAAGTTCAAAGGGATGTCTGGGGCAAACGGACAGAGAATGTGGTGGGAACCAGGTGCCAGATATGAGCAGGTGGAAGCTATAAACAGGGGATCCAAATGAGTGGTTACGATCTTGAGCTCTGCGGTTAGAAAGACCAGGGCTCCCCCACTTGGCTCAACCACAAACCAACTATAATATTTTGGGTGAGTTCTTTAACAATCTTTCAAAACCTCAGTCCCCAAACTGTAAAATGAGGATAGCAATAATACCTTGCCCTGACAAATTTTAAGGTTGAATGAGCCAAAGCATGGTAGTACCTGGCACTAGGAAGATGCCAAGTAATATGGATGCTGGTAGATCGGCAGAGCTTGTGTTATCCTGTCATCTGTCTCACCGATAGACTGGAGATATTATGGGGCAGGAACCCAGGTGACTGAGACAGGGCCAGGCTCATGGTAGATGCTCATCAATCATTTGCTGGATGCATGGCAGATGAGGCAGAGTGGAAATTACACTTTCTGTTGTTTTGTTATACTGTCGATTTATTTTCCTGTCTCCCTAACTAAACTGAAGTCCTAGAGATTACAGATAAACCTTATTCCTCTAGTATTCCCAGTGCCTAGCACACAACCTCTCTGAGTCTCAGTTTTCTCACCTGTATAATGGGAATTAAATCCCTGCTTGATAGGGTTTTCTGAGGGTAACATGAGCTAAAAATGCATGTAAAACACTTTGCATGGTGCCTGGCATCATGTAAAAGCCCAACTGTGATCATAACCAGCTTACACAAAGGTGTCACAGCCAGTGTCCGGAGCTGAGCAGGTGCAGGTAAAGGTCAGCTCCCTGACACTCCCAGGGTGTCACCATCTGAGGGGACTGGTGGATAAGCTTAGAGACTACTCCCTTTTTACTAAATGCTCATCTCCTAGACACTAGGCACCATGCAAAATGCTTGACAAGCAGGCGCAGAGCGGCTAAGTAACTTGCCTGTGACCAGAGAGGCACTAAGTGACAGACCTGAGATTTGAACCTGAGCATCTGGCTGCACAGCTGCCATGATTGAACTTCACTCTTCAGCTTCTCTAATGAGGGGTTTCACGACCTCAACACTATGGGCATATGGGGCCAGATCGTTCTTCATTATGGCGCTGCCCTGCGCATTGCATCATGTTCAGCAGCCTCCCTTTCCTCTACCCACCAGATGCCACGTTGGGACAAATGAAATTGTCTCCTGACATTGATAAATGTCTCTTGGGTTGAGAATACCCATTTGAAACCACTGCTGTAAGGGGGCAGCACCTTTCCCCTGTCCTCAGCCCAAAGCAGCCCTCTCCCCTTCGGCACCCCAAGGCCACGTCTCCTGGATGTAGTGCCTTGACCGGAAGCTGAGAGCCCTTCCAGTTCCACAGACCTGTGGGTGACCTGGTGAGTCAGTCCCTTCTCTTAAACATTTCTTTGTCATCAAAAAAGACCCCCGACATCCACCCAATTGCCCAGTGCAGAAGTGTGGGCATCACCTTTGACCCTCTCTTCCTCACCACCACCGTTTCACCCCTCTTCCAGTCTTATTGGCACCACCTCTTAAACAGCGTTCAACTCCCTCCCTATCCATCCCTTCCCCTTCCTCTCCATCCCCTCCTCAGCTGCTTCAGGGCCATCGTCTCACCTCTGGGTCAACTTCTCCGTCTGTGTCTGCCTCCTATCCCACCCTCTCAAATCCAGGGTGACCTTCCTTAAACATAAATCTGATCACTTCCTGCCTTAAGTGTTTCCTGAGAGCATCTTCTGCTCCTGAAAGAGATGAAGTGAGGACAAAGCCCAGGGAAACAGAGCTTTGGGGTGAGGCAGAGATGGACTCCTATCAAGACATGTAGCTCCCTGCATGTGACCACGTCACAGACAGGGTGACCTGTCTGTCTCCCACACCACGTGGTAAGCTCTGCACAGGCAGGACATCTCGTTCCCTGGTCCTCAGTACCTGCCACACAGCTGGCAATCAGCAAATGCTTGTTGGATGGATGAGCGAATGGATGGACAGATGGATGGAAACAGGCACATCCATGTACAGTGCTCTAAGCTGGGGAGCGCAGCGTGAGCCCATTGCAGGGGCTCCAGAAATATTGGTGGGTCACCAACTTCCTGCCCCCAGGTAGGACTCCATTGTACAAAGATGAGCGCCCTTCCTGCAAAGCCATTTCAGATCCAGAGAAGAAGATGGGAGAGTGAGATGGACAAGATGCAGCAGATCGTTTGTTGTGTGTCTGGCAGTTCTCCCTTGAGCCAGAATTTTCTTACAGGGACTAGTTAGAGGAGGGGGTGACTTCCCAAAGAGCCTGGCCCTGGAGACTGGGGGCGTCTGATGGTCTTTATCTTGGGGAAATCGCACAATAAGCTTAACCGTGTTTATCTGGCAGGCACAACCTCGCTCTGTCCAGTGGGTTTTCTTGACGGGGTGGGGAACGGGTTTGTTCTAGCAGAGGAGCTGCTGGGGTTGGCAAGGGCGTGTCCATGTGGGGCACACCTGGCACCCTACTCCCTAGTACTTCTGCAGCACCCTCGCCCTCCCCTGCCTTTGCCTGTGCCCCAGGGAGGGGACCAGCCAGCCAGAACTTGGGGCTGGGGACAGTGACAGCTGCACCTGCCCAGAGCCAACAAGATCTGTTCCCCTGGATTTTCCATGTCAGTGATTCCAAGATCAGGTCTGATTGCCCATATGCGCCTTCTGAGGCCTGTCGGGGCAGAGCAGGGGGCTCAGAGTAGCCGTGGGCCTGAGCTGCCTGGAAAGAGGTGCTCCTGAAGGTGGCAGGTAGACGTGACCCTCCCACCCCGCCCATGCACGCACAAGAAAAGTAACTAGTAGGAGCAAAGGAGCCTGTCAGGAGACAGAACCTAGATTAGGGATCAACTGAGGCCAGGCCAGGTGAGGAAAGGGGGACATTTCCTGCTTGGCCATAAGCCAGGGAGATGCTAACAGAATGGAAATTCATGCTCCAGCCCATAGCCTCTAGAGTTGGAGCCCAGAACCTTTAGGTCAAGGCAATTTAATAATAGTTTCCAAGAGGACAGGTCTGGAGTCAGAGAACTGGGTTCAACTCTAATTTCTTCTCATGCCACCTGTGTGACCTTGGACAAGTCCCTTTACCTCTCTGAGCCTCAACTTCCTCCTCTGTGAAATGGGGATTTCTGTGAGGACAAATGAAACAATAGAATAGGTGCTCAGCACAGAACCAGGCATATTGTGTATGCTCAAGGCAACCGGTTTTTGTAGTAAGAGATTCTCCGTGCTTATGTCCCCCATCCTTACACAGGGAGGGGACATGGATGAAGTATGCAGTCTGGGATGAGGAGAAAGGGGAGAGGCTGGAGAACAAGCCTCTGCTGGGACAGCGACTGCAGCAGGAGCTTCCCTTGGCTACATGAGTCCATGTCCCACGTGGGAGACAGCTGCAGAACCATATTGGTGGAGTGGTATTCTTCTTTGCCAGTTGTGGCAATTTCTATTGATTACCCCTCCAACAGACATTCTCCTGAAACCCACACCCATTTCTTCACTGCAGGCAGAGCCACTTTCCATTGTAGAAACTAGAAATGCTAGACATTGTCTTTCCCAGGCTTCCTTGCATATGAGCATGTAATCTGTTCATGGAAGGAAGCACACTTCTTTGGCTGGCCATTGATGTGGGTACCTGTGATGCTGGGAGCTGCAGCTGCCATGCCATGTTGCAACCATGTGGGGACAGTCCCAAGACCGATGTGCAAAGGATCAGAAAGATGGGAGGAACTTTCTGGAACTTTCATGGCTCCAGAGTTCTTATAATGGGAGAATAAATGAAGTCACTGCTCAAGCCACTTTTGCCAGGTTTTTTATTATTTGAAGCAAAAAACATCCCAGCACCAGATTTTTTGGGAACTACCGTATTGCACAAGTCACTGACCCTTCTGGGCTTGTTTCCTTCTCTAAAAGAGCAGCTAATATAACTTTCTCACTGGAAAGAGAAAGTTATATCAGCCTCCCTGGTTCTGACCAAGGATCAATGAGCAGTCGTGATTTTTTGAAGCCTTCAAAGGCAGGAGGGTGTAGATTGTGGTCTAGCTTCATCATTAGATCAGATGCTTCATCATTAAGATCATCATTAAGATCATACTTCATCATTAAGTATGTTCTACCGAGCAGACCTGGTTTAGAATACTGGCTCTGCCAATTATTGATGGTAAAGTCCTGGAAAAATTATTTTACCTCTCCTGGCCTCAGTGTCCACATCTGTAAATGGGGACACACAGTGCCCACCTTACCTCTCAGAATTCATGCACTGAGCTATGTAAGTTCTTGCCACAAGCAAATGCTCCACAAATAAGAGCCACTTCTGTTGCCAGTGGTGTTCTTGTTACTGTTGGGAGATCTCCAGCCCTCTTGAAACCTTTTCCATAAAAGCCTCAGAAAACTCTTCTGATAAAAGTCATTTTAACTTAAGACTTAGACACACCTTCAGGTAAGGGAGGAAAGACTATCTCCGCAAACCAAAGAAACTACAGGAGAATTGGAAAGTCAGAGCAGAGGATACTGTAAACATCATCCTTCTCACCACCTCATGGAGTTCTGGGGAGGATGAAAAGAGATGATGCAAGTCAGATGGTGGGTGGCTAGCGGCCAGAAGGGGCACACGAGAACTTTGTCAGGAGTGCTGGGCATATTCCCCTTCTTGATCTGAGTGCTAATTGCACAGATATGGTCAGCGTGTGAACATTCATCGAGGGGAACATTTATAATTAGCACACTTTTCTGAAAGTATGTTATACTTTCAATGACAGGTTTTCAAGCCTTAGTTCAATGCCAGTGTTGAATACTTCTAACTATAATAAATGTTAAATATTGTTGCTCTTGTCCCACAGCCATGCCCCCAGTAGATGCCTCATCAGAATCTTCTGAGTTCATGTGTTTGCTGCTTTGCAGAGTTCTGGAAGGGCAGACGCTGATAGGGAAACTGAGGCATCAGGCCCCAGAGGCTCAAGGTCACAGGGCTCCCAAGGAACTGAGTCAGGCAGAGCCCAGCAGCACCTCCCTTCCCACTGCCCCTCCCCTCCTCCTTCCATGCCTGCCTCCCCGGCCCCGGCTCGTGTCTGCACCTAGAGAGGGTGTGGGGACCCATTAATTCCTAGGCAAATGGGCTCTGGGCGTGTGTGTGTAGGCAGGGGTGGGGGTGGGGGTCCAGGGACAGCTCAAACAGGCCTGGGCCGCCTAGTGCCCTGAGGCAGCCACCCCCTGGCCTCTAAATGACAGTGTGGAGTGTTTGGCTGTTTGCAGGGTAAACAGGAGGGCCGGAGCGATGACTGGGGAGGAGGGTATGCACCTCTGCCAATCCAAAACAGAGAGCGAGTGCCGGCCTCCTCCTGCACCCGGGGGGTCGCCGAGGGCCAGCTGGGGGCCAGCCTGGGCCAGGGGCTGCTGTTAGGGTCAGCACCAGTCGTCATGAGAAGGGGAGGCTTGGCTTCATCCGCCTCCAGGGAGCTCTGCACCCTCCATCCTGGCAGCCTCTGGCTGGGCTGAGACAAGCAGTGTAGGGTTAAGCCTTGCCTTCCCAGGAAAGAAAAGGGGTGGGAGAACCTGTTGAGAGAACCCTGGGGGGGTCTCACTCTGCCTGCGTGTGTCTCCCCAGCATCTGGCACAGTTCTTGGCTCTCCGGCTGGGTGGCAGCATGGACAAATAAATACAGATGCAAAACCAGACAGCGTGGGTTCAAGTCCTGGCTCTCCCATTCATCTTTCTATGGCCTGGGGCTAGTTATTTAACCTCTCTGTGCCTCAGTTTCCTCAACTCTAAACAACAGTTGTGAATATTCAACGCCCAGTAACTTCAATAGCAGGACAGTGCACTGGGATGCCAGACTGTCTCAGGAAAGTCTTTGTTATTATTATTAAACAACATATAAATATTTTCTCATTATTTAAAAAAAAAAACAGATGACAAAAGAGATAGAGTTTGTCTCCCCTAATATCACTCCCCTTCTCAGGGGCAGTATTACCTGTTAAAGGTAATGTCACATTTTTCCAGACCTTTTCCTGGGGAGACTCTCAAAGCAGCCCCATCGGCCGGCTGAGGGCCCCAGGCTGGTCTGAGGGGAAGAGCTCTTGGGCTGGCCATCACTGTGCAAGACAGATCCTCTGGCCAAGAGCATTTCCCCAGAGGCTGATGAGCATGGAGGTCCTTAGAGCAGTTTTGAGAGCTTCATGGAAAACACCTGGGCATCACGGAGGAAGAGCACATCCAAAGCGATGCTTCCCAGTAGCAGCTGGGGGGCACCCCCCGAGTCAGAGCCGCCAGCTCCCAGGCACAGGGGGTGGTGCCTCCAGTTCTCCCTCAAGCCTTCACAGGGTGTCAAGGAGAAAGTCTCGGTAGATGCTGATAAGTCTGACTGTCTCTCCAATGCTTGTTCTGCTTTTGTCATCTTCACTTTACGGTAACCTATTTATGGTAAGCCTTGCTGGTTTACCATATGTAACATACGTGATATGGGTTCACCATACCAAATATAGATTTCCTCTTAAAATTTGTTTTGCTTTTTTTTTTTTCTAATTTTAAACAGCAAGAGGATTTTAATTAAAATATTAAATAAATAATGTTTTGGGTGATTGGCAGAAATGGCAAACATCATTCTGGTGGGAAGGAAAGGGTTGAATTCTGGCACACACTGTCTTAGATAAATGAGGATGGCCTTCTCCTGAGCAAAGCCCTGAAGAGAGCTGTCCAGCCACTGTGGAGGCTTGCACCAAGGCCTGGGCAGCCCAGGGCAGGACTTCTGGGGAGCGGGCTGCCTGACATCCACCGGGATGTTGGAACCGAGACATTCTAAGTTGACCCGGAGAAGGCCAAAGTTAAAGTTAGCCCTGGAAGCCTCACTTAGACCTGTCAGGGTGAGTCAGAGGAAAACCAGAGCAACACCTAGGTTTTCTCTCTTTGAGCAGTGTCTGGGGACTGAGGTCAGCCTGGCTCAGTGGAAAGAGCACGGAAAGCAGAGTTCCAGCGTCAGCACTATCGCATCAAATTGCTGTTTCCCCGGGGAGCCAAAGGGGCAGGCTCTAGAATTAGACTGTCTGGGCTCAAATTTCTTCTCTTCACTTTCTGAGTTTGTATCCTTCCACAATTTACGTGTGGCTCAGTTTCCTCATCTGGTAAATGGGGATAATAATGTTTCCCATCGGTCTTTGTGAAGATTGAGATACCTAAAGTACTTGACAGGGTCTAGCAAGGGTAAAGCTAAAACTCAATAAATGCTAGCTGTCTTACTATTTCTATTCTTATCATTCGTATTGTTTTAAAGCAGAAGCTTCCTAGCGTGTTAGGGCCTTTGGAACCATCCTGCTTTGCCTTGGAGTCAGATGGTCTGCGTTTGCATCCAGCTCAGCCTTTGGGGATGTAATCTTAGGCAAGACCATCACAAAGCATTTAAGCCTTAGTTTCCTTGTTCATAAAATGAGACTGATCCCTGCACTGCAGCGTTGTATCTGGAGTCAATGAACTGGAGTCTGCGTATGAAGATACCTAGCACGTTGCTGGACACGCAGCAGATATCCAACAGGTGACACTTTTCTCTCCTCGTCCCCCCAGACACACAGGAGCATGCGTGCTCACACACACACACACACACACACACACACACACACACACACACACACACCCTCCTATTTTAGTCTTGGCCTGAGGCTGACAAGCCCCAGATTAGTGCTTAGTGACATCTCTGGCTTTATCAGCCCCCTTAGGGGTATTTGCATATTGGTAGAGACATGAAAGCCCTTCCCATTTCCAAAGAGTGAAATGGTAGGATTACCAGACCTCCTTCCATCATTCATTTCATTCACTGAAGGACATAAGTGCCGTACCTTCTAACAACTTTATTTCATTACAAAATAAATAAATAAATAAATAAATGATACACATTTAGAAAAAAGCAAACAATTCAGAGATGAATAGAAGTAAATTTAATAGACTCTTAAGCCTTTTCTCTCCCCCTCAAGTCTCCCTTCTGTACCCCACTTGCAGTGTTGACAGCTGGTGTGCATTAGGTTCATAGAAATATGTATGTTCACCCAGAGGAGTGAGAGAAAAGGAAGGAAGTTTAAAAAAAAAAATCATACTATACATATGTCCCTGCACGCATTTTTCACTGAATGTATCATAGCCATCACTCCAGACGAATAGAAAGAAAAAAAAATTCATTATTTATCATAGACGCTTAATCCAATACTGTGGATGTACCATAGTTTGTTCAGCCTCTCCTCTATTGATGTATATTAGTTTTGTAGGATTTTTCTAGTTTCCTCTCTACAAATTCAACCAATGTAGCAATTATCATCCATGTCCGTGTATCCTTAGGAGTTTTCATTTCTACTGGTTAGAGACCCAGAAGTGCAATTTCTAGTCAAAGTGAAAATACTACTTGTATCCTTACTTGAGGGTACAGAAATCTGTTGCCTACAAAGCAACAACATTCTAGAAAGCCTGGAGATTTGGTGGGAGGGCAGGGTCCACAGCTACTAAATAGCAAACACTTGCCTCTATGAATTCTCTCAAAGTCCTCCCATTAATCCTCGACTGGGGGAGGAGGCATAGGGAGTACCCATCACACGGATGTGGAAGCAGAGGCTCAGAGAGAAGAAAGCACTTGCCCAGACTGGGGGCTTCTGAGATCTCAGCCCAACTCCAGGGAGCTGAAGAGCTGTTACCCCCTCTTAGTTGCCCCTGTGGGTTGAGCCATAAGCAGAAGGTATCTGGTGCAGGAAGACCTGAAAGTTTCCAAAGGTGAGAGGTGTCTGCTGTTGGGGCATCTTTCTGCTCAGGAACAATCAATGTTATTAATTGTCTCTGTCTTTCCTTCTCCCTGTTTCCAATCCATCAACCTCCTGGCTAAGCATCACCTTTGACGGAAAGACAGAAGAAATCTGCCTATCTAGAACACCTAAGGATGCTCGGGTGGCCTCCTTTCCTTTTCTTATCTCTGCAGGGTGGGGAGGAAGCTGATGCTTTGCTGATTACCTGTGGGCCCCACCACGTTGAACTGGTAGGAAGCTCAGGTGGCAGAAGGACTGGCTGGATCACAGGGGGAACCTTGGCATTTCTGAATCTACGGAAGCCTGAGGGAGGAGAGTCCTTCAGTCTGGGCCATGGGGCCTGGAAAGAAACTTCTGGCTTCTAGACATTCAGATAACTAATTTGAATAGTGAAGAAACGGAGGCAGGCAGATTAGAGACAGAATAAGGTGAGGAGACACAAATCACAGAGAGAGACCATCTGATTTAGCAGAGCTAGAGTCAAAACGTTTATGAGGTCATCACAGGGATCATTCAGATGGACTATTTGAATCTTATTTGACTAGTGGGATAGTCAGTGTGGTCAGAGGGTCACCCCACACTGACCAAGACAGCACACAGCAGTTGTCCTAAGTAACGATTGACGTCCGTACTGCATATTCGGGTTCCCAGAGCCTTCCTCTCATGAGCTCATGGAATCCTTGCAAATTTCCAGTGAGGCCACAAGCAGGAGATCCATTTTTCATACAAAGAAACTGAGGTTGAAAATCCAAGGGCAATAGGAAGCAGAGCTGGAAGAACCTGCTTCCAGGAAGCTGGAGGAGTCTGAAGACAGATTGGCAGGGAGCCTCAGTCTCAGACCCTTCTCCCACCCTACCCCCTTTCCTGCCAAAATGCACAGAGTTCAAGCTTAGAACCACACGGACTCTGGTCTGATCAGGGGGATGAGCCATCTCTGGCAGAGGCCAGGGTGAAGAAAAGAATGAAAGGCTTAGTTCTCCTGTATCACCAAATGTTTTTTAAAAAAATCTTAAGTGTTTCAGTGTTTGATATAGGCCAGGCCCTGTGGTGCAGAGTCCAAGGCATGCACCCCTCTTGAAGGCCAGGGACATCTTGGCTCCTTTCCTTAACCATGGGCTGGGCACAGACTAATTCCTTCTCCAACGCATGCCTGGTTACCTGGAGGGTAAAAAGGCTCATGCTTTAGAACCAGGCAGCTCTGAGTTCTGATTCTGCCTCAGGCACTGGCTGCTGTGTGCCATTGGGAATGTCTCTTCACCTCTCTGAGCCTCAGTCTGGGTCATCATCTGTAAAGAACAGACGAAGGAAATATTGAGAAGGGGAAAATACATAGAAAGATATCCCAGAGCGCTTAGCTCAGGGCCTGGCAAGGGGGTGAGCAATAAACAGCTGTATTCATTCCTTCTGTGACCCTTTTATGAGGTTTTCCTGTTGCCAGCACAGAGCAGAGGCTGTCAGATGTGAGCCTGCACAGAGATCCCCTGGACAGCCGGCCCAAACAGCAGATCTTCTGACTCAGAGGCCTGAGGGAGGCCCAGGAATCTGGCTGTTAGGGGACCCTAGAACTACACACTGATGGCAATTCCCTTAGGCAAAGGCCAGAGGGGTCCAAGCACAGTCCTAAGAAATGTCCTGGGCTCTGCGTGGTCCCTGGTGGCTTGGGAAAGGCTCTTTCTGATGGCCTCCAGCCTGATGCATCCCCAAGCATCCCCGATCCCTGGTCCTGCCACTCCCCAGGCTATACCGGCCTCCCTCACTGCCTGGAGGGCTGAGGTGTGCCACGTTTATTCCCTGTGGCTCGCCAGGAAGAGGGGATTGCAGAAGGAGGCCAAGCATCCTAACTCAGCACCCCTCTGCTTCCCCCTCTCTTGCCCCCTCAGCCCTCACTCCAGCTCCCAGCACAGGCAGTGTGGGCCTTAGCGGGTCAGCCTCCTCCCCAGGGTCCCCTGGATCGCCTCTTGTGTGCCCTTCCCAGCTGGCCACCCTCACAGTCCAGGCTTGCACCCAGCCTGGGGTTTCCACGGCTCCTGCTGCCCCCTTGAGGCCAGTTCCTGCAGCGTTGCTCCTGAGCCCTGACCGTGCTGAAGAGGCTGGGAAAAGTCAGCCAGGGACAGACAACCTGCAGGGAGTGAGGGAGGTCAAGAGGGTAGTTCTACTTTTGCCCATGGCATCACTCATTGACTGGATACCCAGAGCCCAGCCAGAGCCCACCTGGATGGCAATGGGGCACAAGAGAAAGGATCTACGTCTTGGGGTGGTTCTGCACTCCCCTTGACCTCCCTATCTGTAAAATGGGAATAATGATGCTGGCACCCCTACATGGCCTTTGAGAGAACTTGACCAGTAGGAGATAATAATGCTTATGAGTATGGCTAAGTTTTATGCCCTGCCTCCCAGCAAGTTCAAGGTAGCCTCCACCATCACCTCTGCATCTCTCTCCCATCTCTTTCCTCGTTCTTCTCTCTCAGGCTTTCTCGGTTCTCTGTTGCCTTGAATCGAGTCACTTGTCAACTTCTCCAGGTCAGCTGTCCAGCATCGTTATCCTGGCACAGGGTGCATCCAGGTCTTTGCAAGGAGGAGGTGTGCCGCTCCCCAGATTGAAAAGGACGGGGTGCTGACCCACAGAGAGCTGCTCTGGATCTAGCCAGGGCTAGAGCCATAGCCCAGTCTTACAGTGCTCCAGACTCTGGGTGAGGCAGAAATAGAATATTTCAGGTTTATGGCCAAAGGAGACTCTTAGAGCCTCATCTGCCAAGTAGCAAGAATGGCAGCTCTCAATTATTAAGCATCTACTGTCTTCCAGGCATCAGACAATGTCTTCTCTCACCAGATCATCTGAAGTAACACTGAGGTAGGATATACTGGTCCCATTTTACAGGTGAGAAAACCAAGGCTTGAAGAGATGAGAAGCCTTGCTCAAGTTCATACAGCTACAAGATGGGAGAATGTGGGTCAGCCTCCCCGTCTGCCTGGGTCACAAACTTCTGTGTTCTTGCCCTCGTGGGTCATGTGACCCAACCTGCCCAGCTATGGGAGGTCTGTGTTCTGCTGGGGGAGCAGTCACCATGCACAACGCTGAGGAGTCCCTCATGCCTCAGTCCAGGCTTCCTCGATGGCTGGGGTCCTTCTGGATCTTACGTCACCCTCTACAGCTCCTCAGCCACCCCAAATCCTGGAAAGGCCTCCCAGATGGAGAAGGTCCACTCTGTCAGGACCCACAGAGGCAGTCAAGGGCTCTAGGTTCAAAGTGCCTGAGCACTTGCTCTTCTGGCCTCAGTAATTTGCACAGACTACTGGAGGATCCTTCCTAGCTCAGCTCAGGGACTCAGATTTCCCGGCTCTGCCACTTCCTAGCAGCACGGCCTTCCTGAACACTGGTGCCTGCACTTGGGAAATGGGGATCATAAGGGTACTGACCTCCAAGGGTTGGCAGGAGGATCCAGTGAGCTAAGACTATCAGGTGCTTACCCAGCATAACCTCTGACAGGAGGTGGGTGCGCCCTCAGGGGCAGCTGTCATCAGTACTGTCAATTCGCTGATCATCTCATGCTGATCTGGAGTTTTTGTCTTTGCAAAAGATAGAATGGAGGGACTTCCCTGGTGGCGCAGTGGTTAAGAATCCGCCTGCCAATGCAGGGGACACGGGTTAGAGCCCTGGTCCGGGAAGATCCCACATGCCGCGGAGCAACTAAGCCCGTGCGCCACAACTACTGAGCCTGCGCTCTAGAGCCCACGAGCCACAACTACTGAGCCTGCATGCCACAACTACTGAAGCCCATGAGCCACAACTACTGAAGCTCTAAGCCCGTGCTCCGCAACAAGAGAAGCCACCGCAATGAGAAGCCCGCGCACCGCAACGAAGAGTAGCCCCCGCTCGCGGCAACTAGAGAAAGCCCGCGTGCAGCAACGAAGACCCAACGCAGCCCAAAATAAAAAATAAATAAATAAAATAAATAAATAAATTTATTTAAAAAAATAGAATGGAAAAAATAATTTGTGATGGAGTAATAAAGATAACTTCATAGTTAGCCAAGATTTTTTCAAAACAGAGGGCACGTGAGGTCAAATAGTAAACGAAGTCTTTCCTCTTGGAAAGGGAACTGCTGCTCTGAAGTATTTGGGTCTTAACACAGAAGTGAGGGTCTTTCAGAAATGGCTATTCTGAAATTTGTCCTTGAGTCTGCCAGAGGTCACAGGAAAGGGACAGGGCATTGTGCTATTTGAAGGGTGGTTATGAAACCATCTCTTCTGACTGGTTCCCAGAACTCTGCTCTTTACTTTGAACTCTGCAGACTGCAGGTGATGTGGAAATAGCCTTGCTCCTAATTCTCCATTTCCTTGTTTCTGCAGCAGTCCCCACTCTGCCCTTGGGCATGCTGCAGCCGGGAAAGCTGTAGTCTGGGCCTGGGTAACAGCTCCTGCACACAGCCAGCCAGCCGTGTCACCCTGGGCAAGTCAGATCACGTCTCTGGACTTCCTTCTCCTCGTCAGTAAAACCAGGCAGTTGAACAAGGTGGTAAGTTACTGACACCTTGAAATTCTTGGATTTCTCTTCAGTAAATATTAAACTATTGCCTTCTCTTCCTAGCCACAGAGAATTCAAGTGTATCTGGATCATCTCTGCCCAAGCTGGGGCCTATTGCAGTGGAAAGGACCTAGTAGCCCCAAGTTGGTAATTAACTGACTGAAAGAACATGGCAAGCCACATCTCACTGACCCTATCTCTCCACCTTAAAATGATCTAAAACCTCCATCATAGGGCTGTTGAGAGTGACAGTACATACAAAGCCCCTAACACATAGTAGGCCCTCAGGAATCCTCTGTTGAAGGACAGGGCCCCTGTAGAGGTGGTTTGAATGAAGCTACTGGCTCACACAATGGAACGCTGCTCCTGCTTCCCCAGCAAGTTGGGGACACATTTGTCCCCATCAAAGATACAGGTTCCAGCAAGACAGGCTTCATAGCACCAGCCGGCACACCCAGAAGGAAGGAGCTCTATTATTTTCTGTGATGAGCTTGGAAATAGCTACAGATTTCAGCCTATTGATGCAAAAACACTGGTTTGTTCTCGAAATTAGAGTTGAATTCTTTACCCAGGAAGAGAATTTTCAGAGAAGCCAGTTGTCCTCTTAAGAAAAAAAAAAAAAAATCACACATTTTTTTTTCAATGCTGGATGACGAGGTAGGCCCTTTCTCTAGTGTTCCAGCACCATCGAATCCAAGAAGGTTCAAGATAGAAGGCAGCTTAGAGAACTCAAGCTCAACCCCTCAACTGACGAGTAAAGAAATTAAAGATCTAGAGGGAGAGTGGGAGTCCCAGGTAATGCAGGCAGTTGTTAATACAGGATGGGGTGAAATTAAATGAGCAAATTAACAGTCACTGCACAGTACCGTATCTTCTGCTTTGAACAGCACTTTCACGCCCATGTGCACACTTAACGACCCCGTGAGGTAGATATCAGTATCTCTGTTTGACAAATGAGGAAATTAAAGTTCACAGTATTGGAGGAATCTGCTTGTGATTACCTGGCCTTTTCCCCTAAGTCCCTGTGGCTGAACCAGAACTTCTCTCGATGGCTGTGGGAAGTGTTGGAATGATTCTGAAGGGAGGGAGACATGCTTGGGCTCCCAGGGCCCAGCATGTCAGCCTGTAGGAGTCGAGGGGAAGGCTGTGTGTGTCGGGGCAACAGTCGAGTGTGGGTACAGAGTGGTTACTCCCGTGCCCTGGGTCAGGAAAGATGGACTACGCCACTCTAGAGTTTTGTCCACAGGCCCAGGCTCATACCATGTACCAGAGGTGTCAGAGAATGTGGCCTCTGGCTTATCTGAAGAGACAGAGCTAACTCCCATGAACCAATTGGAAAGAGTCTCATTCAGCAATAAAAAGGAACAAATTACTAACACAACAACGGGGAAGACACTCAGAAACAGTATGTTGAGTAGAAGAAGCCAGGCTCAAAAGAATGCTTGTTGTATGATTCCATTTATACGAAACTCTAGAAAACACTAACCTATAGAGACCTGGCACAGAGTGAGTGAATGGAATAGAAAGGAATGAGGTGGGAAGAGATACAGTTGGGTTGACATAGATAGATTCCTTGACCAGAGGGACAGGGAGAAATGATCAGTATTAAGCCTCTCCCAAGGAGCTAACCAGTTTTGGAATGAGTAGAGGCCCTTAGACAGAATTCCTCTGCCCCCCGCTTTGACTTTTTTTGTTCCTCTTGCTGAACCTCCATTGCTTTCCTCTCGGCTCCCCCAGACTTCTGACCTCGGCCTGCAGGCGTTCTGCCCACACCTCTTGGCTTTCACTGCACAGGTCCTTGGGGCTCTCCCAGACCCCACTGTCCTCCTCTATATGTCCTGACCCTCTTCCCTCCAGCCGGAACAAACCAGCCCCCGTCTGTCACACTCACAGCCAGGGAGGAATCCTGCACCAAGAGACATGAACTGCAAACTGGTGGACGAAGTTGCAAGATCCTGCACGAAGGGATGAGTCTATCTTTCTCTGATGTTCTTTCAAACAGATTCATTTCTCCTTTGATGTTCTCATGAAAATTCAGATTTTTCTTTCTGGCAAGACCATACGCTGAAGTTTAGAAGAAATTTAGATTAAGCTTAGAAGGGAAATGCAGCGGCTTGTTGGGGTAAGATCATTGGCTTTGAGATGAGATAACTGTGAGTTCAAATCCCAACTCGGCCACATCTGTAAAAGCCTGACTTTCAAATAGCAGCACTGGCCCACAAGAACCGATTCATGCTGAGGATGTTTGCAAAGCACCTTCCTGTGCAGGCTTCATTTAATCTTCACAACGACCTCCCTGTGCAGGTTTCATTTAATCTTCACAACGACCCCATGAGGCAGGAAACGTTTACAGAAGAGGAAACTCAGGTTCAGACCCAACATGATTAGAAATGGAGGTGAGTTTCTCCCCAGAGGAGGAGGTGGCTTTAAAGCTGAAATTCGCAGCCCCTCTGCCATATCATTGTGTTATTACTTTTGATAGCCTAACCTCTAGGAAATTACTTTGCATCTTGTATCATGAAGGGTCTATCTCCTCAACTGGATTGCCAGTTATTTGATTAAAGGATTTGCATCTCCTTCACCTCTGTATCATCACCCCCTCCCCACATTTGAGCAGTTCAGGAAATAGCAACCGATTGACGTGAACAGGCTTTGGAGAGAATTTTTCAACAGCTCAGCTATCTTTATCTCTCCACCCATTAAAAAAAGTCATCTTAAATATGAATGTTCCATTATAAAAGTAAACATATCAAATGCAGAAAATTCAGAAAACTATAAAAATAAGGAGAAAAAAATAATTTATGATCTAACCACCCAAAAGTATTATTTTGTCTTATTTCCTTCCAATCTCCCTGTGCAGAGATTTTTATTATTGCTCTTTACCTAAGAGACTATTCATTATAAATGTTTATTTTTTTTTACAATAGAAAAGTATATTTGTGCATTGGAAAAGGGAAGAAAACCCTGAAAAATAATACAAGTTACTCAAAAGATTACAACCAAGAGATAGTTAATGTTAAAAATATTTGGCATATTTTGACTTGACTTCTCTGCATTTCATTCTGAGGACCCCAAATTGCAGAATGGGGGGCTCCCAGGTTTGGCTGAGGTTCAGATCAGCCAAAGAACATCTCTACAATCCATGAAACCAGACTGCATAAGGCAGAGGTGTTTGTTCAGCTGTTTTAATCTAATGTTGAATGTGTAGGATTATATAGGAAAGTATAGGATTTCTTATTTACTCTTTTTTTAATATATATATACAGCTGGTTCTTATTAGTTATCCATTTTATACATATTAGTGTATATATGTCAATCCCAATCTCCCATTAATGACTACTTGATAATTCTATCATGTGGCTGAACCCAAAATCATTTAACCAGTTCCGAGTGGTTGGGCATGTTGGTGGTTTTCGACCAGTCATGTTTGTAAGCACCCAGTGAAACCGACATCTCTGCTGTTACCTCTGCTAGCAGGCTCTCTGGTCATTGACTCAGAGGTAACCGGGGCAGCCACAGGGGCGCTTGGATTCCAAAGGCTGAGTTTCACCCACCTTCCGTTCTTTTTGGTATAAGCCTTGAGTGCCCATGGATCTGAGAGAGCCGATGGATTTGATTCATCTGGAGGAGCAAGTTTCTGATGAGGAAATGACTTTGTGGGTTCCCCCTAGGAACCTCCTGCAATTTTTCTAGAGTGTCAGCTTCTGATCTCCCTTATAGATGGATGCACAAGGATAGAGAGGGCAAAAACGTAGAAAAGGAACTTTAAAAAATGAATATGTGAAATACACTACCATGTGTAAAATAGATAGCTAGTGGGAACATGTGGTATAGCACAGGAAGCTCAGCTCGGTGCTCCGTGCTGACCTAGATGGGTGGGATGGGGGGGGAGGTTCAAGAGGGAGGGGATATATGTATACGCAGAGCTGATTCACTTCACTGTACAACAGAAACTAACACAACATTGTAAAGCAATTATACTCCAATGAAAAAAATGAATATTTGCACATGAAAAACATTCCAACACTTCAGAGGAAGAAAAGGAAAAAGGCCACAAAAAGTAATCTCTCTCTCACACCCAGATTCCCCATTACCTTTCCATAGGCAAATACTGTCCATTGTTTCTCATGTCTTCAGGAACTGCCTACACTTACACAATCATTTCTCTGTCTTTCCACCTAACTATTCACTTGTCCAGCTATCTTTTTTCCATGTACCTATATAGCTAGCTACTCATCCATCCACCCATCCATCCAGTCATCCATCCATCCATCCATCTATCCATCCATCCATCCATATAAAAAATCAGGAATCTTTAAATGAATGTCAACCACAAATAGAGCAGTTTAGAATGGACTTTAAGAGGTAGCACCCTAGTTCCCCAGTCCAGCCACCCACCTGCTTTGTAACATTAGTCAAGATACCTTGCTTCTCTCTGCCTCGATTTCCTAATATGAAAAGACGAGTTCCCTAATACCTCCCAAGGGGACTGTGAATGTGCCTTGGAATGTGGAGACAGGAAGGCCAATGGGACTGGATGGAGAGTCTTGCTCTCCCGAGACCTGCAGGGAGGAAGGACATCAGTGAGGTTTTCCACCCAAATGAGTGGACAGGAGAGGAGAAAGGTGAAGCAAGGTGGCCAAGGGGAGTTCACCCTTGGGCACAGGTTGGTCACACTGGCACCCCTGCCTGGTGGAAGGGGACAGAGTGATCTTTCATAAACATTACCTCACCTGCTTTGTGGGAGATAAGGTGTTTGCTAAACTTTGTGGGAAGAGCAGGACCTTCCGCGTGACCACAACCAGGACGGTTGCCTGCTCAGACCGGCTGCCGGGACCTCCAGCTCAGCTTGCCCAAAATACAGGAACCAGCAAACAGCACTGGGTCTATTTAGTGTAAATAGAGGCAAATGCTCGGGAGATAAAGGACAAAGAGGTCACGGCTGGGAGAGGGACAGTGGCCTCCTCATGAGCCAGTGTCTGTGAACACCTTTGCAATGTGGGGTTCAGGCTCCTGGTGTGGCATTAGCTCCCTCTGGGGTTTGCATCAGGGCCTCTATGTGGCATAAACACGTGAAGCGTGCCCCCTGGAGTTGTGCATTGGGGCAGACTGGCATGTACACATCAACGCGCTCATTGGTCCTTGACTATTTGGAAATTCTATTGATTTGAGAAGTCCACCACTGTCCACGCTGGCACTGGGCCCATCCACGTTTGGCTTTCGCATTCTGGGCTTCCTAATGCCATTTCTTAATTATGATTACACAGCTTTAGTGCGTAGACTCGATGTTAAGTAATGGCCCTAAGTAAGAGTGAATTTTAATTAAGCTTCATTCAGAGCCTGCCTCTGATTGCCAAAGATTTGCAGCCTGAGAAGGGGAAAGCCTGCCTGTGCACAAAACTTTGACCTTTGTGCTCCTGAGCTGTCTCGACCAGATGGGTTTGCTTGATTTTCTGGCCTCAGGAGCACATTTCTTCACCACGCTGCAGGGGATATAAACTACATTCTCACCTTCCCTCCCAGCCAGCCACAAACTCAGAGCCCAGGCAACAAGAAAACAGAACAAAACTATCTCGAGTGTAGGGGGACTGCAATTCCTGGGGCTCAGCCCAGGGGTCAGCAACTCTTGGGGGAATACACCCACATTGCCCACCTTGTCTTAGGAAATAAAGCTCACTCCCTGTTCTCCAATTCTCATGATACGCACTCTACAGATGAGAAAACCAAAGCTCTCAGCGGCTGAGGCTCACGGCTAGTGGGAGTAGAGGAAAGACTAGAAATCAGATCTGGCCTCAACGCCTGTGCCCTCCTCTGGTTAGAACACAGCCTTCCAGTAAATGGCGAACATCTATGAGTTTGGGAGAAACCAACCTCCTTTTATTTCCTATCGGGCCACTTAAACCAGTGTATCCCAAACTTTAGGGTTCGTACACCATGCAGGTGAGTTTTACCACATCCGTAAACACAATCATGTACTTAACAGTGAAAAACAAACTCATTTGTTGTAAAACCAAACTTTATGTACTACCATAGAAACTGCTATCAAGCAAAAGTTCTCATAAAAATACAACAATGAAAAATGAAACAATGTTATTAAATCCGAAGCAGAAACTGTTACCTTCTGAAAGTCCAAGACTCAGGCCTGGTTTTTATCTAAAAAAAAAAAAGACGAGAAAAATGTCAAAGACATGAGCATGAAACTGAGACTTTGTCCTTGAGATAATCAGAAGGCTTGAAAGAGAGTTGGAAAGATAATCGTTATGTCACAATGTGACTCAGTGGTATTTAAAGTCCTATCCAAGTGCCACCTAAGAACGAATCAACTGCCCAACACTTTCCAAGACACTGATCTAGGCCTTTAGCACATGGTTCCAGGCTTTGCCTCTGAGTAATATTGCCCCTCAGCTGCTCCACGGATGACAAAATTCTGGCCAGAATTTTCGCTCTCCTATCCCCCAGCCCTGGCCCAAGGATGAGGTGTGGATATTCCTTTGGTGTTTCAAGTGCAAACACAGTGAAATCAAAATGTTCTCCAGGCCGGCTGACGGGATGGGCTCAGCTGCAGAGGACAAGCCTGACTGCCCTGTCCTGAATGTCATCGCCAGACAAGTCTCTTTCAGGATACTGAAGTTCCCACCTTATCAAATCACCCACTGAAGCTAAGTTCTAAAACCATTTTGATTTTGCTAGAAGGAAAAGGTAAGTGAAAAATGGGATTCAATTACCTTGAAAAAAAAGGGGGCAATTTCACTCACAAATTACCTACTCAGAAGTTGTTTGAAAACAGCAATTCAAATGAATCCCAGGCCAAGTTAAAAGGGGGGAAAAAAAAGGAAATCATTTATTAATCCCCTTCCATCTACTCCTTCTCACTGAGTGAATCTTCCTTAGACTCAAAAAAAGGATAAATGGGCTTGAAACAATTAAATAAGCACTTTATGATTTTAATAATCCAAGCCACAGAACTTTTCCATTAAAAGTTGGGTATTTAGAAGACCTAACCAGTCTAGTGACCCCAAAACCACCGTGTTTCAGGTGTTCTTCTAAATGGGGCTGGAGAAGGACTCTGCTCTTCTCCAAGGGATTTGAGGTGAAGTTTCAACCAAACCCTCTAACAGAGCCAAAGACTCTTAGATAAACCTGCCCAATCTGTTCCCACTTCCTACACCTGGAAAACTTCACTAGAAAAGAAGATACCTTGCTTGAAGTAGAAAAACAATATGGAAATTAACTTATGCCAGACAACCATCATTATCCCATGAAAACCACTACCCATTCTTTTTTTCTTTATGTTTTTAATGCCTGGCATTGGAGTGACGGTTGATGGTTTCTTAAGGCATACTTAGCATATTTTCTCCTGCCATGAATAACGACAACTGGAGCCAGACTGCTCAGGGGTTGAATTTCTTCTCTGCAAGTTACCAGCTGTGGAACTTGGAACCTCAGTTTCCCCATCTGTAAAATGGGGATAATAATAGCACCTACCTCATATAGTATTGTTGTAAGGATTAAATGAGAGCATGCTTAGCACAATGCGTGGCACATAGTCCGTGCTCAGTGGACAGTCGATGGTTGACATTAACCCTGGCTCAAGCTTGTGTTGTGGTTTATCTCAGCAACTACTGACTTGCCTGTTGGGAGAAGACGCTCCTACGCTCAGAAGTATTCAGAAGACCTGCAGGAAGGTGGTGAGCGACTCCACTCCTCTGTGAGTCTCTGAGATGCTTCTCCGTCCTCATTTCAGTTTTCTGCCCACCCTGGGGGCCAAAGAGCACTGGCCAGAAGCAGGCGCGATCATTTTCCTGAGGACCTGGCTGGAGGGATGGGGCCATATGTAGCACATGAAAGAGGCATGTGCTCAGACCAGCACTGTCTTGGAAATCCATTTTGACTGTGGATCCAAAGAAAATCCTTCCAGGCTTCGTGCCACACACCAAATCCTGCACACACGTATGCATTTCTCTCTCCCTATGCATATCCCCCGCACGTCTGGGCAAACACCCATCCCCGCCCATGACAGCTCGTGCACATAGCTGTCCAGCCCTTTGATAAAATGCGCTGTGTCTCCCCAAGTGAAGCTTAATGTGCCTCAGCCCAGGGATTTATACCAAGCAATAAAATCTGCGGAATAGAGAAATGCAAATAGATTGTATAATATAATATTATCATTGTCAACACAAAAGACTTCTATTTACAGCCCCCCAAAAGAAAATACACTGTAGTGTCATTTGTTTCAGGGAATGCAAAAAAGGTTTCAACAACTAACAGGGCATGTTTCTGAGCAAAATATGCCCCATATATGATGTCGGAACACGTATTGTCAGTGGCCGCTCGTGTGTCTGTGTTCTTGCAAACAAACCCGTGGAGTCGAGTTAGAGAAGGTCACTTCCAGCCTCTTTGAACCACAGGCCACCTGCCTTGGCCACACACAAACCAAGCAGCGCAGATTTATTTGGCGGGAGAGGGCCTCTGAGGCCGGCCATACTCGATGAGCGCATCTCAGGACGAGGTGTCTGCAGTGTTGCTAACTTGGCTTCCTGAGAAACTGAAGGGGGATGTGAGAGAGGCCAAGTGAAGGGGGTTCATGCTTAGAGCCAAGGGAGGCAGTAAAGAGGAAATGCAGGAAAGCCGACAGAGGCAGTGACTCCATCTTTTCTCTGGGCTGCATCCCTACAAGCTGAATCCCCACATTGCCAAAAGCTAGAGATCCTTCCCTCAACGCTTTTGTTGCACACGTTACTGACCTCTAATGAGACCAATTTTTTTCATGGATTTGCTTAAAAAATAAGCCTGTTATTTTATTTAGGGATCTGGGTGTCCTGTGAGACCTGGTCACAGTGAGGGTTTCATTTCTGTCTGAGAGGGAAGGGTGTAAGTTTATAAAGCTTTAAACAGTAATAATTACCTGAAAGACATTTTATGCAAAAAATATATATATTCTAGCTGTTTCATCCAATAGCACTAAGAAATATGCAGGTATCATTAGAGCCACTTTATAGATGAGAAAACAGAGGCTTGAGAGACGTAAAGTGCATTATCCACGGTCACCCAGCTTGTAAGAGGGAGAACTGAGACACACATTCAGGTCTGTTTGACTCCAGAGGCCATGATCCTGAACTTTACCCTAACCTGCCTGACCACCCATTACGAAAGCCTCAGCCTGTGCTGGGTGCCCCAACAAGGGTACGTCATTCAATCCTCCCAGGTGAGGTAGGCATTATGGTTCCAACACACGGATGAGCAAAGTGAGGCTCCAGAGAGGAAAAGCATTTTCCCAAGTCACGCAAATGTTGTGGAGCTTGACTGGGATTCGGACCCCAAGCCCTGATTCCAAATCCTGTGGGATATAAAATGAGAGCTTGGGGTCCGAATCCCAGTCAAGCTCCACAACATTTGCATGACTTGGGAAAATGCTTTTCTTCTCTGGAGCCTCACTTTGCTCAACCTACGGTTCCTATTTTTTTACTTGCAGCTCATCTGGACAAGGAAGGTCCCCATGTTTGAGAAGACAGTTAGGTAAAGCACTCTTGACCATCCCCAGGGTTTCTGCATCCAGGGTGGGTTGGAAGGGTCATAACAACCGACTCCAGTTAAAGAAGGAAGGGAGGAAACCTCACCCCAGAGAGCAAGCTGATCTCCCAGGGGTTAAATGCCACGACCCTCCTAACTCAGTCCTGACCCATCCATCACAGATCCCCTGGTGACCTTCCACCATGTGCCCCAAAGTCAAGACAGAACCCAAAGAATGGTGAGTTCTGTCAATCTGCTTTCATTGGACCCCATCATCACAGGGAGGTCAGAATGGAGAGGACTCACTTATTCGGGCAACAAATATTGGTGACCATGAAATTGGTGGCACCATGTCACGGGCTGGGGATTTGGTGGAGAGGAGCACAGACACATTCGCCAGTATCTGGGACGTATATCCTAGTCAGGGAAACAGATAAGAACCGGGGAAACAGATAAAACCAGACCAGCTATCAGATGGTGCTAAGTGTAAGAAGAGAATAAAACAGGGGGTGTGATACTGGGGAGTTTGGCAGGGAACATTAGATGCAGTGGTCAGAGAAGGCTTCCCTGAGGAGGTAACACTGACTGGGACCTGACTGATGGGAAGGAGCCGCCCTAGGAAGACCTGGGCATCCCGAGCAGCCCTGGGGAATTCTGTTTGGGGCAGTCACCCATCAGAGTGTCCATGATGACAGGAAGGTCACAAGAATCCCCAGACTCTAATTTCAGTCCACAACGAATCACATCCCTCTGCGAGCACCGCGGCCCCAAACCCCCACTGCAGCCACACACCCACAGCAGCAGCTTGTTTGACCAACAGAGTAGTGTTCCAAAACACACTCAGCGAAAACCTCCCTGGGGAGGTGAGGTCTCCAGTTTCTTTCTTCCTTCCTTCCTTTCTTCCTCCTTTCTTTCTTCCTTCCTTCTTTCCTTCCTTTCTTCCTCCCTTCTTTCTTCCTTCCTTCCTCCCATCTCGGCCATGCCTCATGGCTTGCAGAATTTCAGTTCCTGGACCAGGGATTGAACCCGGGCCAAGGCAGTGAAAGCGCCGAGTCCTAACCACTGGACTGCCAGGGAATTCCATCCAGTTTCTCCTTTAAACAGTAAACATTTTGGGAATTCAGAGCTTCTCACAGGATGGCACCTGCTGTAAGGCCCTGGAGTTAATTTTCACACCTGCCTTATTCAGGATTCTGCATGAAATCATAAGGGAAAATGGAGGCATAAGTTTTCATTGCTGATAGAGGCTAGCTGGCATTTGCAAAGGGAAAAGCTACTGGCATTAACTGAACACCTTGAGCACCAGCCTTGAGCTGGATACTTCACCTGTGTTGTCTCCTTCATTCCCAGGGGGAAGATATTAAAAGATGCAATTTTACAGCCCAGGATACTGAGTTATCTGAGAGGCAAAACAACTTCTTGAAGGTCACATAGCAAGGAAGTGGCAGAGCCAGAAAAAATTACCCTATATTACATTAATTACTAATGCGTTACTGCTTACATTATGTTAACTGCATTAATCCAATGTATTGGTCATTAATCCAATGTATTGATCAATCATACTAGGTTCCAGGCTCCTTGTTAGATGCCTAGGCTCACAGATGATTTCACTGAAATCACTGTTTCCATCTGGCAGATGAGAAGATTGAGACTCAGGGAGGTGGAGTAGCTTGCCGGGGTCACTCAGCTCCTAAGTGAAAAGCCAGGATTCAAACCTAGGTATCTCTGATTGACACCCTCTCCCTTTTTTTTTTTTTTTTTTTTTTTTCCAGAAAGAGAGACTAAAGAGACTAAAGAGACTCAAGCGAGGGAAAGATAGAAATGTTCCATATTAAAAGAGACCAAAGAGATATGACAACCAAATGCAAAGTCTGATTCTAGACTGGTAACTGTACTGAGGGGAAAGTGTTATTTTGTGGTCAGCTGACAAAACTGGAATGTGGGTGGTAGATTAGATAAAATTTCGATATTTAATTTATGATGTTGGTGACTCTGCTATGATTATGTAAGAGAATATCTTCATCCTTAGTAAACATACAGTGCAGTATTCAGAGGTGAAAGGCCATGATATATGCAACTTGTTTATACGGTTCAGAAAAAAAAATTGTGTACATGCATGTGTGTGTGTGTGTGTGTGTGTGTGTGTGTGCGCACACATGCGTACAGAGAGAAAAAGCAAATGAGGCAAAATGTTAACAGTAGATGAATCTAATAGGTTTATTTACTTTTCTGTAAGTTTGAAATTATTTCCAAATAAAAAGTTAAAAAGAGAGAGAAAGAATTGCCAGATGTCATAATGAGCTTGTGGTTTTTTCCTGAGTCCTCCTCCAAGGATTTTCGACCTTTTTTTGTATCCTAATTCTTCCCCTCTGTCTGAAATGCCACCATTACTAATTCATTCCTTCAGCTTTACATGTCCAATTTTAAAATGCACGTATCTTTGAGTTATGTGTCATTCAGATCTTAAGGAGATTGAGCTGGAAATGTTAATACGCACCGTCATTTGTTGAGTGTTACATGCCAGGGATGGTGATAAGGACTTTCTCTGTGTTGTCTCACCTAATCAATTTAATAGTCCCAAACGCCATAAAAGGTAGGCACTCTTACTCTCCTCGTTTTAGAGACCCAGAAACCTGGGCACAGAGAGTGTTGTAACTGGCCTCAAGCCCCTCAGCAAATAAGCAACAAAGCTGAGGTTTGAACTGAGACATCTTTAAAAGCACAATCTTCCAAACAAGTGAACAGTTTGCTTTCACAGCAGAAGAAACTCGATACCAATTAATACAGGAGCTTGCATTCTTCCCAAGATGCACAGCTCATTTCCTAATCTCTACTCAGTGTCCCAGGCACTGCTCTTATGCGCTGGGACAGTAATCTTCGTTTTCTGGAGACGCCTCTTTAGAAAAGTATCATGAATGGTTCCCTGCCATAGGACATCAGCTGGCTTCTGAGCAACCACAGGGGATTTAGAAATCACTGGCAACTCACCAGGTGCTGTCTCTACCATCACTAGGCATTCTGACTTTCCCAGGGTGGTCTCCTTGTCAGATGGCTGGTCCCACCGTCAGACCACAGCTCTTCATGAGTGAGTTGGGAAAGGCTGACTTCTGTGGCTGATAGCTCAAGAGAATTCCCCTTTGGAAGGCTCTCCACCAACCCAGGAATCAAGTATTAACTCTTACAGAGCATATAAGTTCCTGAAAAATCAGTCCTTTACTTTCCAGTTTCATGTCTTACTGCCCCCTCCTTCATTCCCTGTTCAGATCATACTAAGTTTCTTCCACTTCCCTGAAAGTGTCTGATTTTTCTCACCTTTGGGCAAATGCTCTTTCCTATGTCCAGAATGCCCCTTGCCCTAACTCCAACTTCTCCTACAAAATTCTGGTGTGTTCTTTTTGTCACAGCCTAGATATCACTTCCTCCAGGAAGCCTTCCCTGAATTCTAGACTAGACTAGGTGCCCCTCCTTTGGGGTCTCCAGGCACCAAGGTATTAACTTTTTTTTGTTCTCTATTAATCTCCTTGTAATAGGCCCATCTCTCTCCCTATATACGCTCTTTATAGTCCCATGAAACAGGGGCTATGTTCTGTTCCCCCAATTTATTGGCCATAGCTTAATACAGAGTAATGACTCAGGAAATATGTGGTCCATGAGTAAATAAAGGAAGGAGAACTTTAATCTTAACCTGAATTTCCATATGCATTGATGAGGGTTTTGAGTTAAGGCCATGATTCTATAATGCGAGAAGTAGTTTGGAAAACTAACTCAGGTCCTGGTCAAGCAGACCCACTTTGGGGGCCCAGATCTGCAACACTCTGTGCCTTTAAGTGAGTTACCTAACGTCTCTAGGTCTGTTTCCTCGTCTGTAAAATGCACGTCAGTACTGCATCTGCCTCATAGTTCTATTATGAGCATCAAACGTTAGACCCATGGAGCTTGTCACCACTGTCCCTGACCCTGGCAAACATTGGGTAAGTGTAGGCCATTAGGATTGTGATTTGTTATGTTATTATAAGTATTATCATGATTATTATTGTTAAAGCCATATTAGAAGTAAAAGAAGCAGACATAGACATTCAGCTGGCTGCTACCATGGAAACCTGGATAAACACCCAGAAGTGTAATTGACTCTTCCTCCAGATGTTGGATGTACCGCAGCATCGGGGTGGCGGGGGGGGGTGGGGGGCGGGTCTTGCCTCAAGCAGGATCTACCTCTGCAAGCAAGATTTCTGTTTCCTTTGTCAAACTCAAACCTGATTAGGGAAAAATGAAGCACATCGTTTCAAATTCCCAGTCTCTGGTATCCACAACCAAGACAGATGTGTTTTGCTAAATCTGGTCTGCAACCTTGAGTCAAGCAAGATAATTCCAGGGTCCTGAAAGTACATTTTTTCAGGTACATTTACCAATAAAAACTGGGCTACCAGCTCCAGAGACTTTAGTCCTATGAGCATGAACGTTGCAGCTGGAGAGACTGAGGCTGGAGAGGCAGCAATGCACTGTGGTTAGGCACGCAGACATCAGACCCCAGCCCCACAGCTTACTGACTGCACCATCTGGGGCAAAAATTACTTTACCTCTGTGCCTCAGTTTCTTCATCTGTAAAATTAGGCTAATCAGGATATCTATCTCAGAGGGTTTCATAAGAGAATTAAATGAGTAGGTATTTGTAAAGGGATTTGAACCAGGTCTCATACTAAGTGTTTGTTAAATAAATGCCAGTACTTTGTGGTCAATTCAAACAAGAGAGAAAATTATAGATTGTAACCTCAGAGCCTTGGGGACTATGGATGTCTGTATTTATTTCTGCATTTTTGTTTCAAAGGTATCTGCTCAGGAGGGCAGGAAGGAGTCAGGAAGAAAATCCTTTTTGTTCTGCCTGTATAGTTGGCAATGCCTATGGGGGAGAAATCAATGAGAACTTGATAAACAGTGTGCAACCCTCTCTGGCGAATCCCTAAAATTGATTCCACTAAGATCCTTGACTTTCAAGTCCTCTATAAAGGAGGCACAGACTTTTCTCTAAGCTAGGAGGTAAAATTTTATTTCCAATTAAAAAAAAAAACTTTAAAAAAAGACCAGTTACATCCAAGTCAAAGGTAATTTATTTTATGAGGGGTTGTTCAAGTATAGAATAAGAGAGCACTACTCATAATAACCAGCAACAAGTGTACATTTAAAGGGCATTTTAAACATCTCAAAACATATTTGCGCATCTTATCTGCCCTCCACATATGCCTGACTCCTTCTGTATTGCAGAGTAAAGAGCACACGGCCCAGAATTACATGACTTACATTATTCTGTATGAGCTTCTATTCATAAGCAAGTGATTTTGTGTTTCTAGGCCTCAGTTTTCCTGTCTGTGTAATGAAGATAATGTTCCTTACCTCGTGGTGTGTATTAAGCAATTATTAAGTGAATAAGCTATGTGAAGCCCCTGGCATGGTGACCGGCATATATTGTTAGTATTTATTGCATCACACAATAAAATGTGAAGGTTAGATTATGAGAATAGAATGTGAAAGTTAAGAGAAAGTGCCTCGAAAATTTCACATGAGGGGTATTATTTTAAATGGGATTCATATTTTAAGGAATAATGGTTAAATTTCTAGGTATGATAGTGGCATTAGGGTTATGTTTTTAAAAGGGACCCTTCCAGATTGTAGCCTCTGAATACCACTAACTATTAAAAAGAACCAGGGCTTTGTGGGAAAAATGTTAAGGACTGATTCCAGGTCTAGGAGGAAATGTACAAGATAAGCCTGGGACATCTTGTCAGCCAGGGAGCCATCAAAGACCACCAGGGCTGTGACAATAGGACTCAGGAGCCAGCTTGAAGAGGCTCCCACTGGCCAAAAAATGGGACAACTGGAACATCAGTAAAGGCTATAACAGCAAAGGATTGAGAAATATCAACTATGCTGAAAGGTGAGTTTGTAAATGATACTGGGAAAATGGCCACTTTGGGAAGATTCTAGAGAGCCAACTTTTTTATTTTCAAAACTGATTTAAAAAAGGGGAGAAAATCAAGAATTTACCCTGCCTTCCTAGAGGAACTGTTCCTCTGCATAATCAAATAGTTTAATAAAAGAAGTCTCTTTATCTAAGAGGATTCCAGATAATAAACTCCAAGGGAATGGTAGAGTATCACCATTTTGTACACTCCTAATGAATTAATGGATCTAGTCAATGACCATCCATGGTTGCTCACGTCACCAAAGAGAGACAACCACATATCATGTGCTATGACATAATCTTGTCCCTTCAAAGAATAAAAACATAGAATCTTATCACGCTTCTAGGTCTAATTGTCTGATTACAAAAAGTGCATGGGACAAAGGAATATGTTCAATACCACCACAGAGCTATAGTCAGCAAACTGAGAATCTACAAGACAAATAACCCAGTTTCTGTAATTTAAAAAAAAAATTTTTTTTTAAATTGAATAGAAAGAGAAAGAAAGGGAGAGAGAGTGAGGAATCTGTAGATTAAAGGAGACTTTAAAATATATCAACCATTTGGAATGTATGAATCTTATTTGGATCCCGATTTTAGCAATCTGTTTTTTAAAAATCAGGGAAATGTGAATACTGACTAGATATTTGATGATATTGAAGCAGTTCTTGTTAATTTTGTAGGCGTGTAAATGGTATTGGGGTGATTTTCTTTGTCTTAACTGAGGTGAAATTCATATAACAGAAAACCAACCATTTTAAAGTGAACAGTTCAGTGGCATTTAGTATATTCACATGTAGTGCAACCACCATCTCTATCTAGTTTCAAAACATTTTCATCACCCCAAATGGAAACCCCATACCCCTGAAACATTTGCTCCCCATTAGTCCCTCCCTACTTCCTCTGGTAACTGCCATCCTGCATCTGTCTTGTCTATCTCTGTGAATTTACCTGTTCTGGATATTTCATATAAATGAATCATACAATATGTGACCTTTGTAACTAACTTCTTTCACTTAGCATGGTGTTTCTCAGGTATATCCATGTTGCAGTATTTAAGTATGTATCAGTACTTCATCCCTTTTTATGACTACATAATATTTCTTTATATATATATATATACACACATACACATACATACACATATGTATGTGTGAGATATATATATATCACAGTTTGTTTATCCATTCATTTATTGATGGACATTTGGGCTTTTTCCACCTTTTAGCTTTTTTTTTTTTTTTTTTTTTTCCTTTTTTGGCCATGCATCTTGCAGGATCCTAATTCCCAGACCAGGCACTGAACTTGCGTCCAGCAGTGGAAGCATGGAATCCTAACAACTGGACCACCAGGTAACTCCCTAGCTATGGTTAATAGTGTTGTTATGAACATCACTTGTTTGAGTACCTATTTACAATTTTGTAGAATATATTCTTAGGAGTGGAAATGCTGGGTAATTCTATGTTCAACTTTTTTTAAACATCTTTATTGGACTAAAATTGCTTTACAATGGTATGTTAGTTTCTGCTTTACAACAAAGCATATATCCCCATATCTCATCCCTCTTGCGTCTCCCTCCCACCCTCCCTATCCCACCCCCCTAGGTGGTCACAAATCACCGAGCTGATCTCCCTGTGCTATGTGGCTGCTTCCCACTAGCTATCTATTTTACATTTGGTAGTGCATAAATGTCCATGCCACTCTCTCATTTCTCCTAGCTTACCCTTCCCCCTCTCCATGTTCTCAAGTCCATTCTCTATGTCTGCGTCTTTATTCCTGTCCTGCCCTAGGTTCATCAGAACTTTTTTTTTTTAAGATTCCATACATATGTGTTAGCATACAGTATTTGTTTTTCTCTTTCTGACTTACTTCACTCTGTATGACAGACTATAAGTCCATCCGCCTCACTACAAATAACTCAATTTCGTTTCTTTTTATGGCTGAGTAATATTCCATTGTATATATGTGCCACATCTTCTTTATCCATTCATCTGTCAATGGACACTTAGCTTGCTTCCATGTCCTGGCTATTGTAAATAGAGCTGCAATGAAGATTGTGGTACGTGACTCTTTTTGAACTACAGTTTTCTCAGGGTATATGTCCAGTAGTGGGATTGCTGGGTCGTATGGTAGTTCTATTTTTAGTTTTTTAAGGAACCTCCATACTGTTCTCCATAGTGGCTGTATCAATTTACATTCCCACCAACAGTGCAAGAGGGTTCCCTTTTCTCCACACCCTCTCCAGCATTTATTGTTTGTAGATTTTTTTGATGATGGCCATTCTGACAGATGTGAGGTGAACCTCATTGTAGTTTTGACTTGCATTTCTCTAATTATTAATGATGTTGAGCATCCTTTCATGTGTTTGTTGGCAATCTGTATATCTTCTTTGGAGAAATGTTTATTTAGATCTTCTGTCCATTTTTGGATTGGGTTGCTTCTTTTTTTGATATTGAGCTACATGAGCTGCTTGTATATTTTGGATATTAATCCTTTGTCAGTTACTTCATTTGCAAATATTTTCTCCCATTCTGAGGGTTGTCTTTTCATCTTGTTTATGGTTTCTTTTGCTGTGCAAAAGCTTTGAAGTTTCATTAGGTCCCATTT